>NC_065450.1:106095352-106312852 GCF_917563875.1 Diabrotica virgifera virgifera | reverse complement strand
TATTCAACTTACCAAGAGACATATGGGTGGCAGCTTGAATATTGAAATTAAGCGAAAAGCAATGTTTATTTATCAAAAAACATTTTTTTTTGTGACAGCAGTAGAATGTATGTTGATGTAAATAAATTACATACATTGTTCTTTTTGTGTCAATTAATTTAATTAAAATATTTTTTCTTGGACACACTGTATAAATAATTATGTTAATGTTTATATTACTGAATAGAAAATTCACTAACCTTTCAAATGAGCTAGCACACGACTCCTATTCCCTATTTACAAATAAGGGGTGGGAGATTTATGTACCCTAAAAATATGTCCCCCTTAGATCAAAAATCGACCTGTTTCGTCAATTCCTTAAAATCCAATAAATACTGCCAAATATCGAAGTGGACTGTTTTCTTTGGCCCACACTGGATTAATAATGTAGGTATGCAAAGTCCGCAGATAGTGTGCTACTTTTTTTTTATAAACAAAATGCCGTCCCCAAATCGCGTTTTTTTTTCAATTATGGCTCTATAACTGCAAAAATTTTAACTTTACACCAAAAACACCCGAATAAAAATTCACCGTAATTAAATTCTACTTACGACTCATGTTTTTCCCAATTTACTTGGACGAAAAATTTCCTCGGAAAATGCGGGTTTTTTTAACAAAATCTTTAATTTTCAACTAGAATTTTAGGTAAGTAATTATTTACCAATATTAAATAACTTGGTGACATAAAAGCCCTTTTGGTATAGATTATTTTTCCAGAAGCCGATGGAAATTGACTGAACAGTTTAGCAACAATTAAATATGATTTTTGTATAAAAAGGCACTATAACTATGTAATGTAATTTACAGAATTGAAATTGGACCATTTAAGCGGCCTCAGGAATATTCTAAAATTATAGACAATTTTTTGGCTTATAAACAAATAGAATATCTCGGCAACTGTTAAATTAAACTAGATTATGAAAACGGTATTGGAAAGAACGCGGCAGGACGCTTCTTAAAGAAAAAACGTTTAATTGCGATGAATGGTTCCTGAGATACAACCGGTCAAAGTTGACCAGCATGTACGGCGAAGATATAAACAATAGGATGGTAATTTTTAAACCATCACCTATTTATTTCGGTCCTCTTTCTCCACACAAATGTTCATATCTTTAAAAGACTCATAACATATTATATAATAATAAAAACTATCGGTATTACGACTGAAAAATACCAAAAATACCAAAATTCCAATAAAAAATTAGGTTGGAGAAAATGAAATCTCAAAGTTCAAAATCGGTATAAGTTAAAAAAATGCATTTTCTCGACTTCTCATGGAGCAATTTTCTTCATTTTTTTTGTTCCCAAGTAACTCGAGCAGAGCCAACTATTTAATGCATTATTAAATGTCAATTCTTCTGTTGTGTTATAATTAATTTATTTATTTATTAGAAAATAAGACTACATGTTTTTTCCACTTGTAGACTTTTTTTAGATACACATACCACAAGTGTACCTTTTAGCGTTTAAAATACGAATATTCGCATCTAAAAGCTGTATAATTATTTAAACAATATTTGTTTAAATAAATTAAAAATTGTTGTTATAATAAATAAATAAATTTATTATAACAAAACAAAAGCAACTTTAACATTTATTAATGCGTTAGTTAGGTAGCTCTACTCGAGTTACCTGGAAACAAAAAACAAACGAGCAAATTGCTCCATGGGAAGCCGAGAAAATAAATATTTCTAACGTATACCGATTTTGAACTTTGAGATTCCATTTTCACCAACCTAATTTTTGTTTGAAATGTTGGTATTTTTGGTATTTTTCACTCGTAATACCGATAGTTTTTATTATTATAATATATGTTATTAGTCTTTTAAAGATATGAGTTTGTGTGGAGAAAGAGGACCGAAATAAAAAGGTGATGGTTTGAAAATTACCATCCTATTGTTGCATATGCAACATGCCGGTCAACTTTGACCGGTTGTATCTCAGGAACCACTCATCGCAATTAAACGTTTTTTTTAAGAAGCGTTCTGCCGCGTTCTTTTCAATACAGTTTTCATAATTTAATTTAATTTAACAGTTGCCGAGATATTCTATTTGCTTATAAGCCAAAAATTGTTTATTATTTTAAAATATTCCTGAGGCCGCTTAAATAGTCCAATTTCAATTCTGTAAAGTACATTATGTAGGTATATTGCCTTTTTATACAAAAATCATAGTTATTCTTATTTATCATAATTATTATGGTTATTACCGTAACTTGTTAATTAACAATTTAATTGTTGCTAAACTGTTCATTCAATTTCCATCGGCTGCTGGAAGTATACCAAAAGGGCTTTTATATCACCAAGTTATTTAATTATTGGTAAATAATTACTTACCTAAAATTTTAGTTGACAATTAAAGATTTTGTTGGAGAAAACCGCATTTTCCGAGGAAAATTTTCGTCGAAATCGGGATAAACATGTCTCTATGCAGAATTTAATTACGATGAATTTTTATTAGGGTGTTTTTGGTGTCAAGTTAAAATCTTTGGAGTTACAGAGCAATAATTGAAAAACAACCCGATTTAATAATATATAATAATAATATGTTTATTAGTTTTCATGTACATGTATCTGTATAAGAATTTTACAATAATTATGTTATTTACACATAAAACAATAAACATCTGGCACTATCCGTTAAAACCAAAAATGATCGAGCACGGGAATAGTGTGTATATCGTGTAATACATTAAAAATATAGTTGAGTACTGTTACATAAAATATAAATAATTAATAAATTTTAATTACATCTACATTAAAATTATACTTCAATTTGTACAACGTATTTATATTATTATTTTTTTATTTATTTATTCTTTTATTCTGATGATGAAAACTATACCCACCTCAATGTTATGACACTCATGTAATGGACATAATATTCATTAAACCATACAGAATGATAATAGTTGTTTAGTCCATTAAATTTTGCACATAGCCGCGATCTAAATTAAGAATATATTTTTTAAATATTGATTTAACCATCACTGGTGAGTTGAGAGTAGTTATATATATTTTATACATATCAGCTAAGGAATTAAATATTTTTGGAGCTTGATAAAGGATGTATCTTTGTCCTAATTTTTTTTTGCTACTTTCAGTTTTAACATTTTTATTTGTTTTATTACGGGTTTCATAGGGGTGGCATAGTTTATGAAGTATATGTTTTTTGTTATAGATGTATAGTAATATTGAATACATATATAGTTTTCTTGTATCCATTACGTTTGCTTCAACAAATAGAAGATGACTTGAGTATGTGCGTTTTTTATGTAATATTATTTTTAGTATTCTCTTTTGTAGTATGTCAACTTTTTTTAAGTATGTTTTTAATACACCACCCCAGCCAAGTATTCCATATCTAATTCTGGACTCAACAAGTGAGTGATATAGTATTTTTAAGTACTTTACATCGATTATTGATTTTATATATTTAAATTTAGGAACTATAGCTCTCAAACATTTTATTAGTTCATTCATATGCTTATCCCACCTTAGATGTGAGTCGATAATTATACCTAGGTATTTTATAGTATTGGATATTTTAATCGTTATGCTACGTTCCATTTTATTGAAGCTTATATGATTAAAAGATAGTAGTGATACTTTATTACTACAAAATGGAATAACAAACGTTTTTTCGAAGTTAATTGTCAACCCTTTATAACTGAACCATTGAATTATTTTAAACATATCTACTTCAATTTTATTTTTTAATATTTGGGGGCGCCATTTTGTTTAAAAAAAAGCAAACTATCTGCGGACCTATATTATTAATATTAGGATAAGCAATAAAGCACTAAAATCGGCCTTACCTCCGAAAAAACAATACAAGACGGATCTTAATAATTCTTTTTGCATTCGATTCGCGAATGTGCCAGGAAAGTTTGTGACCCCTAGCCATGAGATAATATTGAAAAACTGCATACTTCTTAAAGTGCATAACAGACAATACAAAAAAAAAACAGAACTCGTCAATTATCGGTGGAAATGAGTTCAATTTTGTTACTCGGGGGTTATTGGGGTCGCTGAAAACGAATGTGATGTCGTAAGTGATCTCCGGATTATCTGGTGCCCAGGGTACTTACTGTTTACCTCGTCTTGTGCAGTTTTCGGCAAATTCATTCAAAAAAATTTCAAAAATGATTACTGGGGGTTTTTGTGGAGTTTTACATCGTCTTGTGGAGTTTCCGGCAAAAAATTCATTAAAAAATTAATCAAAAATAATGATTTTTGACTAATTTTGACTAATACTGGGGGATTTTTGGGGTCGCTAACGACGAATATGATTTCGGAAGTGACCTCCGGAGTACCTGGTGCCCAGGGTACCACTGTTTTCCTGGTCTTCTGGTGTTTTCGGCAAATTCATTAAAAAATTATTCAAAATCATTACTCGGGGGTTTTTGGGTCTCTGACGACGAATATAGCATCGGAAGTGATCTCCGGACTACCTGGTGCCCAGGGTACCTACTGTTTACATCGTCTTGTGGAGTTTCCGGCAAAAAATTCATTAAAAAATTAGTCAAAAATCATTACTCGGGGGATTTTTGGGGTCGCTAACGACGAATATGATTACGGAAGTGACCTCCGGAGTACCTGGTGCCCAGGGTACCACTGTTTACCTGGTCTTCTGGAGTTTTCGGTAAACTCATTAAAAAATTAGTCAAAATCATTACTCGGGGGTTTTTGGGCCGCTGACGACTAATATGATATCGGAAGTGATATATGGAGTACCTGGTACCCAGGGTACCAACTGTTTGCCTCGTTTTCTGGAGTTTTTGGCAAATTCATTAAAAAATTAGTCAAGAACCATTAGTCACGAGATAAACAGTAGGTACCCTGGGCATCAGGTACTCCGGAGATCACTTCCGATGTCATATTCGTCGTCAGCGACCCGAAAGACTCCGAGTAATGAATTTTGACTAATTTTTTAATGAATTTGCCGAAAACTCCAGAAGATGAGGTAAGCAGTAGGTACCCTGGGCACCAGGTATTTTGGAATCACTTCCGATGTCATATTCGTCGTTAGCGGCCCCAAAAACCCACAAAGTAATGAATTTTGACTAATTTTTTAATAATTTTTTTGCCGAAAACTCCACAATACTAGGTAAACACTAGGTACCCTGTGCACCAGGTACTCCGGAGATCACTTCTCCGATGTCATAATCGTCGCTAGCGACCCCAAAAACCCCCCGAGTAATGATTTTTGACTAACTTTTTAATAAATTTTCCGAAAACTCCACAAGACGAGGTAAACAGTAGGTACTTGGGCACCAGGTACTCCGGAGATCACTCACGACGTCATATTCGTTTTCAGCGACCCAAAAACCCCTAAGTAACAAAATTGAACTCATTTCCGCCGATAATTGATGAGTTCTGAATTTTTGAAGTGAAAACTTCTTTAGGGACGTTATGCACTTTTTGGATAGGGGAAAAAGCATTGAATTCGCGACCGTCAATGCGACCGTCATCGCTTGTGCTATATTATGTGTATGTATATATAAATTGTGTAGAGGTATTTAAATTAACAAAAAAAAAATTTAAAGCACTCGTGGGAGTGCCGACAGGAGTGAAAACTTCCTATAGTATATAGGTCTGGATCCCGCGTATGAAAAAAAAGTTGATTAATAGCAAGCTGAAAATTTGTTAATAGCTTAAGGGTGTCTAGTCGGACAAACTTTGATATATGGGAACACTGGAACAGGGGAAGTTTTAATTGTGGAACAGGTTAAAAATTTGGAACGGTCAGACCACGAAAACGGCACATGTATTTTGTCCGACAGAACAGACTTAAACTCTCCGAACAGAGATTAAACTCTCATGCAAAAATCAGACTGCTTTTTATCACCAAATGGGCGTTTTAATGAGTGGAACATGTAGAATATGTCAAATGACAGGAATTATGACAGGTGATAAATAGCAGTCTGATTTTTGCATGAGAGTTTAATCTCTGTTCGGAGAGTTTAAGTCTATTCTGTCGGACAAAATAAATGTACCGTTTTCGTGGTCTGACCGTTCCAAATTTTTAACCTGTTCCACAATTAAAACTACCCCCGTTCCAGTGTTCCCATATATCAAAGTTTATCCAACTAGACACCCTTAAGCTATTAACAAATTTTCAGCTTGCTATTAATCAACTTTTTTTTCATACGCGGGATCCAGACCTAATATAAATTACAAGCTCAATGCTTTTCCACATCCAAAAAGAAGTGCTATACCTATATTATATAAGCGTTGCGTACGTTCTTTGCTATTTATGTATACATACACATAATATATTGACACCCCCATCGAACAAGGTTGTAACTCAAGTTACATCTATTTTCAGATTTCAACACAGGCGAATTCAGCAAAAAATTGCGCACACGTCAATATAAACGACATAGTTTAATTCTCAATAGTTTGGCTAATACTCCATTGAAAAAAAGTTGTATTTTAACTTACGTGTGCCATTTTAGTTTAGCGTGAAAAAGGCAGTAACACTGGATACTCCCTATGTTAAATATTTACTTTCTTTATACTTGAAGATTATAGAAGGTTGTTAAATGAGTTACAACTTTGTTGCACGTATGTTTAGTTTATAAAGTATTTAAACAAATGGTGTATCTTATAAGTCAATTTATCGAAATGAAAATAAAAAAAGGATTTAAGAAATTTTTTCCATTTTGATAGTTGCGGTGGACAAAATAAATTAATATAGAATAGTTTTTGCTAAATACTTCTATTTATATAGTGAAACAGTGTAATATTAAAATTACACATGTATTTTTCGAAATAGCACATTCACAAAACTAGGGTGATTCAATGCATGCCCTTATAGAAAAACGGAAAAAACATTAAGTCGTATATGCTCCAGACCAATGGATAACCATGATACGATATGCCAAAGCATCAGGCAAGCCTAAATCCGTAACTGAATTAAATCAGAACCAAATTCTAAATTTTAACCTATTTAAGGACATACATGTTAATTTTGAAGTAGATATTAATAGTAAAAGACTAAAGTAATCAAGTAAAATGGTCTAGAATTAAATATTTACAGATATGCAATAAAAATGCGAAAAATTTGAGATATTTTATACCATGATTTTTTCATAGTGGTAGAATATTATTGTTATTGTAAAATTTATAATTTCCAATTAAAATTGTGAAAACTGTTAGTTGATACTTTATTTAAATATCCCATAAAAATTCATTTTCTTCTAGCTATATTGCAAATAACTCAAAACATACAACCTTTTAATAGTTAAACGGGAAAAATAATTAACACAGAGAGTGTAAAATGGTTGTTAGGCGACTTACAACCTTTTTCTACGAATACTTATGTTTAATCTCAAGGTTGTATCTACATCAAACTCAAGATTTTCAATAGTTATTAAAATTACAAAACATACATCTCACAGTAATCCCTTATTATGATATAAATATCATATCACATTAGTGTAAAAGAGTTTCGCTTTCGCTACAAATTTTTAAAAAGTCACGTTTTCGTTTTTTGCCTCTCCTGTAAAATCGCTAAAACTGAGTTACAACCTTGTTCGATGGGGGTGTCGATATATTATGTACGTCCGAAATTTATTTCGGCAAAGTGATGACGGTCGCAAACTCAATACTTTTTTCCTATCTAAAAAGTGCACAACGTCCCTACATAAGTTTCCACTTTCAAAATTTATTTCGTCAAACAATGGCGGTCGCTAATTTAATACTTTTTCCCCATCTTAAAAGTGCACAACGTCCCTAGGAAGTTTTAATTTGAAAAATTGATTTCGCCGAAGCGATGACGGTCGCTAATACAACACTTATTCCCCATCTAAAAAGTGTATAACGTCCCTAAAAAAGTTTTCGCTTCAAAAATTTATTTCGTCGAAGCAATGTCGGTCGCGATGACGGTCGATAATTCAATACTTTTCTTCATCTAAAAAGGGCACAACGTACCTAAAGAAGTTTTCATTTCAAAAATTTATTTCGTCGAAGCAATAACGGTCGCTAATTCAACACTTTTTCTCCATCTAAAAAGTGTATAGCGTCCCTAAAAAAGGTTTCGCTTCAAAAATTTATTTCGTCGAAGCAATGACGGTCGCGATGGCGGTCGATAATTCAATATTTTTCTCCATCTAAAAAAGGCACAACGTCAATAAAGAAGATTTCACTTCAAAAATTTATTTTGTCGAAGCAATGACGATCGCTAATTTAATACTTTTTTCCCATCGAAAAAGTGCAAAACGTCCCTAAAGAAGTTTTCACTTCAAAAATTTATTTCGCTGAAGTGATGACGGTCGCTAATTCAATACTTTTTCCCCATCTAAAAAGGACACAACGCCGTTAAAGAAGTGTTCACTTCAAAAATGTATTTCGTCGAAGCAATGATGGTCGCGATGATGGTCGCTAATTCAATACTTTTTCCCCATCTAAAAAGACCAAAATGTCCCTAAAGAAGTTTTCACTTCACAACATTATTTCGTCGAAGCAATGACGGTCGCGATGACGGTCGCTAATTTAAATTTTTGCCTATCTAAAAAGTGCACAACGTCGCTAAAAAAGTTTTCACTTCAAAAATTTATTTCGCAGAAGCAGTGGCGGTCGCTAATTCAACACTTTTTCCCCATCTAAAAAGTGCACAACGTCCCTAAAAAAGTTTTCACTTCAAAAATGTATATCGCCAATGTGATGACGGTCGCTAATTCAATACTTTTTCCCCATCTAAAAAGTTCACATCGTCCCTAAAGAAGTTTTCACTTCAATAATATTATTATTATTATGCGTACATTATAATAATATACGTACAAAATTTATTTCGTCGAAGCGATGACGGTCGCGATGACGGTTGTGAAATCAATCTTTTTTCCGCATCCCAAAATAGATTTTACATTTATTTTAAATTTAAATACTTTTACACAATTTATGTATATATACTCATAATATAGATACGTACAAAATTTATTTCGCCAAATAGATGACGGTCGCGATGACGGTCGCGAAATAAAACATTTTTCCCCATCCTAAAATAGGTTTTACATTTATTTTAAATTTAAATACTTCTATACAATTTATATATCCATACACGTAATATACCTATATATGTATAAAAGTTATTTCGCCAACGCGACGACGGTCGCGATGATGGTCGCGAAATCAATCCTTTTTCCCCATCCTAAAATAGGTTTTACATTTATTTTAAATTTAAATGCCTCTACACAATTTATATACAGGGTAGCGATAAAGTATGGAAACACGGTAATTTCTCGGAAACTGCTTGAACGATTTTTATATATTTTGGTGGATAAGGGTCTTCTAATGAGGCCGATATTACAGTGGTAATTACATTGTTGTCAAATCTTCCGTTTTTCTGGAAATCTAATGAACTTTCTTATTTTAAATGGAACACCCTGTATATTTTTGCGTTTTGAAGTCCCTAAGAAATACTAGTTATTTTTCATGTCATAATTCCTATACCCAAATGCCATAATTTCGGAGTTATTGCTACATTTATTATTAAATAATTTTTAAACAAATTATAAAAATCAATTTTTTCGGCCCGAGCCGATATAGGTCTGGATCCCGCGTATGAAAAAAAAGTTGATTAATAGCAAGCTGAAAATTTGTTAATTGCTTAAGGGTGCCTAGTCGGATAAACTTTGATATATGGGAACACTGGAACAGGAGCAGTTTTAATTGTGGAACAGGTTAAAAATTTGGAACGGTCACACCACGAAAACGGCACATTTATTTTGTCCGACAGAACAGACTTAAACTCGCCGAACAGAGATTAAACTCTCATGCAAAAATCAGACTGCTATTTATCACCTGTCATAATTCCTGTCATTTGACATATTCTACATGTTCCACTCATTAAAACGCCCATTTGGTGATAAATAGCAGTCTGATTTTTGCATGAGAGTTTAATCTCTGTTCGAAGAGTTTAAGTCTGTTCTGTCGGACAAAATACATGTGCCGTTTTCGTGGTCTGACCGTTCCAAATTTTTAACTTGTTCCACAATTAAAACTTCCCCTGTTCCAGTGTTGCCATATATCAAAGTTTGTCCGACTAAACACCCTTATATTAACAAATTTTCAGCTTGCTATTAATCAACTTTTTTTTCATACGCGGGATCCAGACCTAATATTATTTTAGGTTCTTTGGATCATTGGTAACAAAAAAGGTCTTTTGTCATTTTCCTCTAAAGTTAATAGTTTCCGAGTTATAAACAATTTAAAACTGAAAAAATCGAAAAATGACGATTTTTAAGGTTCAAAAACACAAGTACAAAAAAAATAATTTTTAAAATTACAAAGTACCTAAATTCAAGCTCAAAACTTCTTCTATCAGCTACCTATAAGAATTTTTGGCAAGTTTTATTCTAAAACATTATTTTTTTAATTGTTAATGAAGCATATATGAGAGAACGGGTGATCGGGTTGCATTAACAACTAAAAACGATGTTTTAAAATGAAATAAGACCGAATCACTTATCGCCAGCTGATACAATAAGCTTTGATCTTGAATTTAGGCACTTCATAGTTTCAAAAATTTTTACTTTTTACTTGTGTTTTTTAACCTAGAAAATTGTCATTTTTCGAATTTTTTCAGTTTTAAATTGTTTATAACTAATTGAAACGATTAACGTTAGAGGAAAATGACAAAAGACCTTTTTTTTCAATGTACCAAAGATACTAAAATAATGTCTACCCGGGCCGAAACAATTGATTTTTATAATTTGTTTAAATTTTTTTTTAAATAAATATAGCAATAGCTCCGAAATTATAGCATTTAGGTATAGGGAATATAAATGAAAAATAATCAGTATTTCTTAAGGACTTCAAAACGCAAAAAATATACCAGATGTTCCATTTAAAATAAGAAAGTTCATTAGATTTCCAGAAAAACGGAAGATTTGACAACAATGTAATTACCACTATAATATCGGCCTCATTAGAAGACCCTTATCCACCTTTATATAAAAATCGTTCTAGCGGTTTCCGAGAAATTACCGTGTTTCCATACTTTATCGCTACCCTGCATACATACACATAATATATAGCATAAGCGATGACGGTCGCAATGACGGTCGCCAATTCAATGCTTTTTCCCCTATCCAAAAATCGCACAACGTCCCTAAAGATGAATGTCGCGATGACGGTCGTGAATTCAATGCTTTTCCCCTATCCAAAAATGTAAATATTTCAAAAATGTAAAACCTATTTTTGGATGGGGAAAAAAGATTTATTTGGCTGCCGTCATCGCGACCGTCATCTCTTCGGCGAAATAAATTTTGTACGTATATATAGATATTATGTGTATGTATATATAAATTGTATAAAAGTATTTAAATTTAAAATAAATGTAAAACCTATTTTAAGATGGGGAAAAAGGATTTATTTGGCGACCGTCATTTCTTCAGCAAAATAAATTTTGTACGTATGTATATTATGTGTATGTATATATAAATATGTAAATGGAAAACCTAATTTTGGATGGGGAAAAATAATTTTTTGGCGACCATCATCGCGACCGTCATCTCTTCGGCGAAATAAATTTTGTACGTATATTTATTATGTGTATGTATATATAAATTGTGTAGAAGTATTTAAATTTAAAATAAATGTAAAATCTATTTTATGGGGAGAAAGGATTGATTTCGCGACTGTCATCGCGACCGTCATCGCTTCGACGAAATAAATTTTGTACGTATATTATTATAATGTACGTATAATAATAGTATTATTATTGAAGTGAAAACTTCTTTAAGGGCGTTGTGCACTTTTTAGATGGGAAAAAAAGCATTGAATTCGCGACCATCATGGCGACCGTCATCGTTTCGGCGAAATAAATTTTGTATGTATATGTGTATATTATTATGTGTATGTATATATAAATAGGATATACCACCTATTATTGGATGGGGATAAATAATTGATTTCGCGACCATCATCGTTTAGTCGAAATAAATTTTGTATGTAGGTATATATATTATCTTCTTCAGCCTGTTTGCATCCACTCCTGGACGAAGGCCTCCCCATGAGTTCTCCATTCTTCTCTGTTTTGTGCTATTTGGTGCCAGTTTCTCCCCATTTTTGCTTTGATGTCGTCTAGCCATCGTTTTTGTGGTCTTCCTCTACTGCGACTGTGCTCGCGTGGTCTCCAATGTACAATGTTTCTCGTCCGCGTTTCGATGTTTTGTCGTGCCACATGTCCTACCCAGGTCCGTTTCATTTGCATTTCAATTCTTCCAATTACATAATATTCCACTTTGGTCCTGCTTCGCACGTCCTCATTTTGTATATGTTCCCTCAGAGATACCCCTAACACAGCTCGCTTGATCGCCCTCTGTGTCGTTCTCAATCTATTGGCTTGTATCTCTGTAAGTGTCATCGTCTCCATTCTATAAGTCATAATTGATAGAATACAACTGTTGAATACCCTTTTCTTTAGATTTATTGGTATCTTTTTGTTCTTCAACACATCACTGAGTCTTGCTACTGCTGCCCAAGTCATTCGGAATCTTTTAGTTATTCCTGCCATTTGATTCTGTTTGCATAGTTTGATCGTGTGACCTAGGTATATATACTTTTCGACACTTTCGATATCACTTCCATCTAAGTCGTTTGTGATATATTGATTTGTCATCACTTTTGTTTTATTTGTTTTTGTCCTCTGTCTAACTTCTCTCTCCGTTCTTATTTTGCTTGTTGTTAGACCTTTTGATACATTTATTTGCATAGTTGCATTGTCGTATATGTATTTGAGGAGTATTCTATATCTAGAATCAATCCTTGCGTTATTCATTCCTTCTAATACGGCCCAGAGTTCTATGGAATCGAATGCCTTATTGTAATCCACACATGTCAAATGAAGAGGTTCTATGGTACTATGCCAACAGGCTGATAACTATCGAATTTATTTGATAGCCTGTTAGTAATTATTTTAGTAAGTATTCTGTACGGATGTGGCAACAGGCTTATTGGTTTGAAATTTTCGCGTTTTTGGTACCTACATATTAGGTGTATGTATATATAAATAGTATAGGACGCACGCAACGCGCAGTGCCGGATTAACCATTAGGCAAAGTAGGCAGTTGCCTAGGGGCCTCGACCCCAAAGGGGGCCTCGCAGCCCTCGCAGGGCCCAAAACGAAAACTATAAAATTGTTAAAATATAAAAATTTGCCAAATTGCCTTTACCCAACTGACAATATAATCTAAACTCTAAACAATATGTTTCTACGAGTTGTATCTGTTTTGAGTAATAGCTACTAAAATATTGGACATCTTGGATTTTAAAGCACCCTATGTAACGCACAGCTGGCACAGCTGAATGTGGCTGCATTTTATGTTTGTGCATCACAGTGTTGCCATGCTGTTTTCTATATATTTCTTTCATAATTTCAATCAATGTTAAATATACCTACAAGAATAATAGAATAATAACATTTACTTCTCCGTCAATATACTAGGTATAATGATAAATGAGGTGTCAAATTAAAGCTTATAATCCAAGGATAGTACTAAAGGTAAGAAATTAGACCTAGGTTGTCTGTCCGTCTGTCTGTCTGACCGCGAATATAACTCCTCCGTTACTATACCAGGTAGAATGACAAATGAGGTGTCAAATGAAAGCTTATAATCCAAGGATGGTACTGAAGGTGAGAAATTTGACATAGGCTGTCTGTCCGCCTGTCCGTCCAACCACGAATATAACTCATCCGTCACTATAGCAGGTAGAATGACAAATGAGGTGTCAAATGAAAGCTTATAATACAAGGATCGTACTAAAGGTGAGAAATTTGACATAGGCTGTCTGTCCGTCTGTCCGTCCGACCACGAGTATAACTCATCCGTCACTATACCAGGTAGAATGACAAATGAGGTGTCAACTGAAAGTTTATAATCCAAGGATAGTAGTAAAGGTGAGAAATTAGACCTAGGTTGTCTGTCCGTCTGTCTGTCTGTCCGCGAATATAACTCCTCCGTCACTATACCAGGTCGGACGGACAGGCGGACAGACAGCCTATGTCAAACTTCTCATCTTTAGTACCATCCTTGGATTATAAGCTTTCATTTGACACCTCATTTGTCATTCTACCTGGTACAGTGACGAAGGAATCATATACGCGGTCGGACAGACAGACGGACAGACATCCTAGGTTAAATTTCTCACCTTTAGTACCATCCTTGGATAAGCTTTCATTTGACACCTCATTTGTCATTCTACCTGGTATAATGACGGAGGAGTTGAGTTTGCAAACAGACAGACAAGACGGACGGACGGACGGACAGACGGACGGACAGACGGACGTGGACAATTCAATGTTTTCACATTTTTTCAAAATTGGTGAAAACAACAACATAATAAACTTTACTTAATTGGTGTTTCAAAACTACTTACTTTTAACACATTAGGTACACAATATTACAAGGTTTCTAGCAAGTTAAACGTCACAATGATTTAAAATAATCAAAATAATCAAGTAAAAACCTTTTTATACATAACATATTAGAACATACCTAAAATACACAAAAATGATACATTTCACACACAAATATAATATCACAAAAAATTGTAACGTGATAGTATGAAAAAATAGAGGATACGGCAACGGTGTTACATGTGACGGTCGGCCCGGGTCGGATTCAATGCCAATATCTACACAGATATATTAGGGTGCTTTAAAATCCAAGATGTCCAAAATATTTTTATACCTAAACTGTTGAAAAACATTCCAGGTAACCTAGTAAATACAAGATTTTAGCAATATAAGTATGTACCTACAATGGGGTAAGGTTATATCAACCATAATAAATTTATTTGAATTTGGACATTTGTCACGTACATTCTATGAAGTTTTATAATTCTATTGTATATACTAAAACTTAACATTATTGGCGTTAGGTGGTTTTATTTAAACATCGATGGTTCTTTCAATCTAATATTTTTATATAGAAGTCATCTTTTCTTAGTTTGGTTTTGTTCTTTGGAAGAGAATAATTATTGTTATCGTGTAGTTAGGTGCAATAGTTGATTTTATAAATTTGCACATCAGATTGATTAATATTTTATTCTAATAAATTTTAAAGCAGTGCCAGGGCACTTTTAAGTAATCGCCAGACACCTTAATTTTTGACTTAGTGTATTTATCTGTTGTGCTTGGTATAATATTGGAATTTAAACATTTGTTTTGATCTCTACAATATTTAAACCAGGTAAATTATTTTCAATAAAATGTATGAAGTCCAGGGTAATACCTAAGGTTTTTTCCATGTCACTTCAAGGACACTGAAGCGTTTTTTCGACAAGTAATGCCTATAAGAGCAAATTGAAACTATTTCCTGCGTAGGATCTGGCGGCCATTTTAATTTATAAACAATTCAGTGTCAAAAAACGGCATTTTTCATTTATTTTTCAAATCAATAAACAGTGAAACTTATGGGTTTTTAGTACAAACATCTTCGAGAGTATGGAAAAAGCTTTAAAATGGATTATTACAAAGTTTGATACACTCAATTGATACTTAAAGTTTGATATACTAAAAAAGGTCAAAATTGCAAAAAAATTAATTTCGCATAACTATTGTAAAAATGAATGTACAGCTTTGAAATTATTGTCAAATGAGGGTTCTTTGGTGCTTAATATGTGACAAAAATTTCAAAGCGATTCATTCCTTTGTTTAATTTTATTCAAATTGTTTAAGTATCCCAGAGAGCATTTTTTTGCAATAACATGTCAGAAAAAAATGATGTTATAACCAATCCACAATGAAAGAGCATGAGCTATATTTTCAACTTGGTTTAAAAAAAGTAAATAAAAAAATACATTTATTAGTAATAAATAATTATGCAAAAGTATCATCAATCTTTCCTTATAAACTTTTTATTTTTTTATAGAATAAATTATATATATTTATTACAATTTTTTATCAATTATACATAAATAATATTACTTATTAGTTGTGTATCTAAAACAGTAAAAAAATAGATTTTTTTAAAGAAGTTATTAAAAAAGTTTATAAGGAAAAATTGACGATACTTTTGCATAATTATTTATTAATAATTAATGCATTTTTTATTCACTGTTTTTAAACCAATTTGAAAGTCTAGCTCATGCTCTTTCATTTGACACCTGTAAAATTTTTATCACCTATTAAGCACCAAAGAACCCTCATTTGACAAAAATTTTAAAGCTCTACACTAATTCTTATAACAGTTATTGTGAAATTAATTTTTTTGCAATTTAGACTTTTTTCGCAATTATATTAACAATTTAACAATAATAATGAGCATATTATCAAACTTTGTAATACGCCATTTTAAAGCTTTTTCCATGCTCTCGAAGATGTTTATATTAGAAAAACCATATTTTCTATTGATTTAAAAAAAAAAAGGGAAAAAGGCCGTTTCTTGACACTAAATTGTTTATAACTAAAAATGGCCGCCAGACCCTACGCAGGAAATAGTTACAATTTGTTCTTATAGGTATTACCTGTCGAAAAAACGGTTTAGTACCTTGGATGTTGAAGTGTCACGAACAGGGTATATTTTTGTCTTATTACCGTGGCCTAATATACAATCCCTGTAACGCTAATTACACACGCCGATTTTGGACGGTCGATTTTTATATCGACATTTTTATAACCACATCGACCCATCGACGGTCGATTTTTATAACCACATGTGAGAAGAGGACATTGCACATACGCCGAACCGTGATCGACGGTCGTCGATCTTTTTTTTCAAAATAACTTAAAAATTATTAGAGATACCAAAAATCTCAAACCATAAAAAAGTAACTTTTTCTTAAGGGGCCTCATAGCTTTGGTTGCCTAGGGGCCTCAAGATTCTTAATCCGGCACTGGCAACGCGTGTATAATATAGGTATAGAACTTCTTTTTGGATTGAGAAAAAGCATTGAATTCGCAACCGTGATCACTACGCCGAATATTAGTAATTTATATACTATAGGTTGAATTGCGTATGTATAAGTTCGAACGAAGTTATAATGGTTGGAGGAGGGATAGAGTGTGTACCCGAAGGGGTTTGCGAAGCAAGCGCATAAGAGGCCACACGGTCCCTACTCCAATTATTATAAGTGATTAGTGTTTAAAGTATTTTTGAAGTGAAAACTTCTGTAGCGATTTTGTGCATTTGATGGTGAAAAAGCATTGAATTCGTGACCGTCATCGCTTCGCCGAAATAAATTCTGTACGTTTATGTATTACGTGTATGTATGTATATATAAATAGTATAGGATGCACCCAATGGGTATTGTAGCGTGATTAGTGTAATTACTTCTAATTACAATAAAACTAGCGGTTCGTAATTTATATACGACTTTATTTATATAAGTTACAGACGAATTTATCTTATACACTAAACTTATTCACAAAATATGCCCGTATTTATACCCAGTTGTTATTCTGGAACAATCGACTCCCATCTCGAACTATCGGCTTGTTCCGCCTACGTGACGTACCTTCCAGAATTCTCCGGCGAGGCCTAGCACATCCGATTACGTCATTCTCGAGGTGTTTACTGTTATACGGGGATCGGCCAAGATTTCTCTTCCGCTACACTGCTCCCCTCTTAAGATCTGAGCGTCTCGATCAGCAACTCTAAATGAAGGCCCAGGATGGCGGAATCTACACGACTCTCCAGCTCTGCATACACCCTTCAAGAAGAAATAACAGTCTACTGTCTTTGAAGGGTACGACATCTTCGGGTTCATGCAACACACAGTGATTTGTACACCAGTTCCTCTGAAGACCACTTCAAGCATGCTTCTCACAATCTTCCAATCCAGATTTTCTACTGCATGGCCTATTTTTGGTAAAGCCAAATTTTTGATGTCATAATTACACACGATTTTCTTCAAATTAGTTAGAGCACGCCATATGTTCTCGTAGCTTGGCGTGTCCGTATAAGACTTTCTGGTCACCATATACAGCAAAGATCGAGGACCATCTTCCAATCGCAGTACTCTTCCAATTTTAGGCTGCTGATTTCTTAACTCGTCCAGGCGGCCGAACTTTCTATTGAATACGGACGATATTCCTTTAGTCATCTCGAGGTCTTGGGCAACACAGTGGGCCAGAGAGACGTTTTCTGGAACACCAAACAGATCTTGCTGAACTTCTGTGGTCACGCCGAATCTAGCACTCTTTCTCGCTGCGTAATTTGACATAAATTGATTAAAACTTGGCTGTGCGACATCTTTCATCTCCTGTTGGAGGACTCGTGCTTCTTCTGTTTCATTTGAGCCAGCATATGGTGCAAGACGATTTATGTGAATAACTTTTGGTTTACCGTTTGGCAACTTCTTAATTCTATATATTACGTCATTTATTTTCTTCTTAACTTCATATGGACCTTCCCATTGTCTTTGCAGTTTAGGACATAAGCCTCGACGACGTTGCGGATTATAAAGCCAGACAAGATCACCTACTTCGAAGCTTTCATTCTTGCATCGAGAATCATATTGATCTTTCATTCTGTCAGTGGCTATCTGGATGTGTTGTCGGGCAAGTTCCTGAATGTTGTTCATTCGTAATTTCAGGCGGTCAACGTAGTCTTCGCCTGCAACATGTTCCTCGGAAGGTCCGCAGCCAAACTCTAGGTCGCAGGGCAACCGAACTTCACGACCCAACATCAGGCAGGTTGGTGTTTGACCTGTAGTTTCATTTACGGCCGAGCGGTAGGCCATCAGGAATAAATGAATGTGTTGGTCCCAATCTCGCTGATGTTCAGATACAACTTTGGACAAGTGTTTACCCATCGTTCGGTTCATCCTCTCGACCATCCCATCTGATTGAGGATGCAGGGGTGTTGTTCTGGTCTTATTGGCACCAATCAATTTACAAACGTTTTGGAAAAGAGCTGACTCAAAGTTTCGCCCTTGGTCGGAGTGGATCTCCAAGGGAACACCAAATCGGCTAAAGAATTCTTTAACAAGTACCTCTGCAACGGTAGCAGCTTCTTGATTTGGTAATGCATAGGCCTCAGTCCATTTTGTAAAATAATCCATGGCTACCAGGATGTATTTATTTCCAGCATCGGTTTCTGGAAATGGACCTGCAATGTCGATAGCTACTCTTTCCATAGGACTTCCAACATTGTACTGTCTCATGGGTGCTCTCTTTTTACCAACCGGACCATTACCGGATGCACACAGTTCACATTTTCGGCACCATTTTCTTACATCATCTTTACAGTTCACCCAATAGAACCGTTCTCGAACCTTTTGCAGAGTCTTCGTAATACCAAAGTGTCCACCTGATGTACCGTCATGCAACTGACGCAATACTTCTGACACTTTACTTTTAGGTACAATTAACTGAAGCTTAGATTCTGTACCATCATCGTTCTCAAAGGTTCTGTACAGAAGATCATCTTTTAGTACCAGGCAATTCCATTGGCTCCAGTAGGCCTTGACTTCTGGACTACATGCACTAATGTTCTGCCAACTAGGTCTCTCACCTTGCCGCATCCAATCCAATACTCTTTTTATACATGGATCATCTTCTTGGGCGTCTTGTAACTGTTGGGGCTGCCATTGCTCATTAATTACGGTGGTTCGTCTCACGGGGCAAAATCGTTCCTCTAATTTGGCACAGTGATTACAATTCGCACTGCATGGTCGTCTCGAAAGGGCATCAGCATTTGAGTGAACTCTTCCGGCCCTGTGTTCTATCTCGTAATCATATTCTTGTAATCGTTCTAACCATCTTGCCATCTGGCCCTCTGGATTACGGAATTGTATGAGCCATTTTAGAGCAGCGTGATCGGTGCGAAGAAGGAACTTTCTGCCATACAAGTATTTATGGAAATGTTCGCAAGCCTTCACTACACCCAGCAGTTCTCTTCTGGTAACGCAATAGTTTCTTTCCGGTTTCGACAGGACTTTGCTGAAATAAGCGATGACTTTTTCCTGTCCGTCCTGGATTTGGGAGAGAACAGCTCCTAGAGCACTGTTGCTAGCATCGGTATCCAAAACAAATTTTCCTGCCTGTCCCGGGTAGCTTAATATCGGTGCACTGATCAGAGCCCTTTGTAGTTGTTCGAAAGCTTTTTGACACTCCTCACTCCATGTATATTCTTTGCCCTCCTCCGTCAACTTTGTTAGGGGCTTGGAGATATTGGCAAATCCTTTGACAAATCGTCGGTAATATGTACATAGGCCAAGGAAACTTCTAATTTCATGTTTATCTTTTGGTACTGGCCAATCTTTAATTGCTTCAATCTTTTCAGGATCAGCTGTTACACCATTACTCGATACAATATGTCCCAAATACTTAACTTCTCGTCGAAACATGTGACATTTCTTCGGACTTAACTTCAAGTTCGCTGCCCTCAATCGTTGAAAGACTTCTATTAGATTCTTGGCATGTTCATCAAAGGACCTTCCAACCACAATTACATCATCCAAGTAAACCAGGCATGTTTTCCATGTTAGACCTCTTAAAACTGCCTCCATTAATCTTTCAAATGTGGCAGGGGCATTACATAAACCAAACGGCATAGCCGTAAACTGCTAAAGCCCTGATCCTATCGAAAATGCGGTTTTCTCCCGATCGGCTGGCTCCATGTCTACTTGCCAATATCCACTTTTTAAATCGAGTGTGGAAAACCAACGAGAACCGGAGAGAGTATCCAGTGTATCGTCTATTCTGGGCAAAGGATAACTATCTTTTTTTGTTACCGCATTGAGCTGGCGTTAATCGATACAAAAACGCGTTGAACCATCTTTCTTCTTTACCAGAACTACTGGTGATGTCCATGGACTGTTCGATGGTTCAATTACTCCTTGTTTGTCCATATCCTTGATAATCTCTTCGGCCTCATCTCTTTTCGCAAATGGAAGTCGTCTAGGCCGTTGTCTGATTGGCTGAGCGTCTCCGGTATTTATTTTATGCGTTACTATGCTTGTTTTGCCCTTATCCTTCTTATCAATAGCAAAAACATCTTGATACTCTATCAGCATAGACCTTACTTTTTCCGTTCGTTCATAGTCAAGGTCTTGGCATCTTTCAATGATCATCTCGACAAGGTCTTTTGGATCCTTTGACTTTGATGATTTCTCATTGGTATTCATAGAGCAAATTGAAGCCACGGGAACACACTGTCCGATCAAAGCTCCTCTACTTAACTTAATAGCAGTTTTCCTTAAATTCATAACTCTTACAGGGATGACATCTCGAACTTTTACCAAAGTTTTCGCCGTTAGGAACTCGACATTTTCTACATCTTCGACCATCCTTAAACTTCCCTCTCGGCAGTGTCCATCAAGCATGGTGATCAGAATTTTCTCACTATTACCGGGTATGGTTACGTCGCATGTAGTAAGTAAGCGGATGACATCTTCTTTGTCGTCGTGAAAGGGCAACTCTTCACCATTGATCTTGAGAACTCCATTTTGAACATCCAATATTGCCCCCACTTTCCTTAGTACGTCCATCCCCAATATGAATTCGTCGGAGATCTCGGCAATTAATACTTGATGTTCAACTGTGGTCTGGCCAATGGATACTGACATATTAGCCTCGCCATATGTATTAATTAGCTCACCAGTCGCTGTTCTAAGCTTTACTGTTGCAGGTGATAATTTATTATGGTCTCGTACTACATCTGGACGTGCGATAGTTCTCGTTGCACCTGTATCCACCAAAAATGATCTACATCTATTACTGATACGACCTTCGATGTATAAGTTGTGGATTCCACCGGAGGACGTGAGGTTGACAGTTACTATGGGGGCTCTAGTTCTCGAGGTCGGCAGTTGCCCCTTGGTGTCGACCCGCTCTAGTTTTCCGACGGCTGTACGATCTTCTTACAATTACGACGAATGTGGCCTACGTCTCCACAATTCCAACATCTAGGCTCGCGTCTCTTTGGCATCTGATTACTTAATACTCTCCGTATCATTTCCTCCAGACGTTCATCGTTGTGTTCGTCACTTTCTTCAATGGTTCTTACTCTATGGCCTCGTGAAGTTTGACTAGCCGTTTCGTGTTCCAATGCAATAGCAAGTGCTTCATCTAAAACTTTCGGCCTTGCTAGTCGTAAAGCTTTCTGTAGTTCATTATCTTTCAGCCCATTGACGAAGGTATCTACTGCAATTTCTTCTAAAACGCTGTCTGGCACCTCTGGATAAGCCAACCGCACCACACGAGCCACATCTGCTTCAAATTCTTGCAGATTCTCACTTGCTCGTTGACTTCTACTTCGCAGTTGTGCTTTGTATACTTGTTGTAGATGGGCATCTCCATAGCGTTTTTCTAGACGAGTGAACAAGGTCTGGTAACATTTTTCTTGACCCTTAGGAATTGATCTTAATATATCTGCAGCATCACCTCGCAAAGCAGCAGTCAAGGAAACAGCCTGTTCTTGTTCGGTCCAATGGTTGGCGGTCGCAATAGCTTCGAATTGTCTAAGGTATATGGACCAAGAGGACTTCCCATCGAATGGTGGTAATTTAAATCTCATATGATGCGATGTTTCGTCTCTCGGTGTTTCATCCTTCACTACAAGATCTAAAGCTACTGCATTAACTGATGGTTGTACTTTTGTATCAGTTATCATGCTCTCTAGTTGTTTGATCTTCTCTTCTAGCATTTCTTTATTGTCGTCTACACTTTTCTGTATCTTATCGAATGTTCTGGAAACTTCTTCAAATTTCTCGTCGGTCTGTCTACAAACGTCTTTTATTACTTGAGAAACACTTTCAAATTTCTCATCGCTTTTTCTAGAAGTTTCATCGATCTTTTGAGAAACACTTTCAAATTTCTCGTTGTTCTGTCTAGAAGTTTCATCGATCTTTTGAGAAACACTTTCAAATTTCTCGTTGTTCTGTCTAGAAGTTTCATCGATCTTTTGAGAAACACTTTCAAATTTCTCGTTGCTTATCTTAGAAGTATCATCAATCGTTTCAGAAACAGTTTTTAATTTCGATAAGATTGCTTGTTCTGCTGACTGGAAGTGGAACGTCTCTGGATCATCTCCGTTCTTCGTTAGGACTTCCTCGAGTCGTGCTTGTAGGACTATCTTGAGCCCACTGCTGTCCAGATCCCGTTCCTCTAGCTGTTCACGGAGCTGTTTTACTGTAAGTTCTCGTAGCAACATCTTTGGTCGGCACACACGTACTTTCCAAAATGTCTTTTAAAAGTCTTTCCGAATACCGAACAATCAACGCACTTTAACTATTCCCGACGAATAAAGTCCAAAAGTCTTTTAAAGTCTTTCCGAATACCGAACAATTAACGCACTCCGGTTATTCCCGACGAATAAAGTTCAAAAGTCTTTTAAAGTCTCTCTGTAATTCACTTATTTATATCGCACTAAGTTTACCCCACACCTGACACCAACTGTAGCGTGATTAGTGTAATTACTTCTAATTACAATAAAACTAGCGGTTCGTAATTTATATACGACTTTATTTATATAAGTTACAGACGAATTTATCTTATACACTAAACTTATTCACAAAATATGCCCGTATTTATACCCAGTTGTTATTCTGGAACAATCGACTCCCATCTCGAGCTATCGGCTTGTTCCGCCTACGTGACGTACCTTCCAGAATTCTCCGGCGAGGCCTAGCACATCCGATTACGTCATTCTCGAGGTGTTTACTGTTATACGGGGATCGGCCAAGATTTCTCTTCCGCTACAGTATATAATGTAGGTATAGTCCATTCTTTCACGGTTTTTGCTCTAAATTTTAAAGAACCGCTTGGATTGACATGAAATTTGACATACGTATAGCTTGCATGTCAAAGAAAAAAAGTGATATTGTGCCGATGTGTGCTTTTGCCCTGGGGGTGAAAAAATATATGTCCAAAATAAGTCCGGAAATGGGTAAACTGACTAATTTTAAGTAACTTTTGTTCTATAGAGCTTTTTCGCCAAGTCAACACTTTTCGAGTTATTTGCGAGTGAATATGTTCATTTTTCAACAAAATAACCACATTTTTAGACGATTTTTCGAAAATAACTCAAAAAGTAAGTATTTTGTCGAAAAAAACGTTCTTAGCAAAAATATAGCTTATAAAAAAGTAAAAAAAAATGGTGTACGCGTTAGGTCTCTGGATCTCGTAGAGCCAGAGTTATAGCCGATGAAAAATAGATTCATATTCACCAAATTTCAAATAGAATATTTCGACGTGAAATATCCAAAAAAATAAGCACTTTTTGGGGAAAACCCATTATAACTTTTTTAGTGTTTAAAAAAAGCTTTATTTCTGTTTTTACAAAATGTTTCTAGTATTAAATTTAAGCAAGTTACGCTCAAAATAAAGTTGGTCCCTTTTGTTTTTGCAAAAAAAAATCGGGAAGATCACCCCCTAATTAGCAACTTAAATGAAATTAATCGTTACCGCTCCACAGATTATTTTACTTATGTTGTGTTTATATGATCTGTAAGTTTTATCGATTCAAAGTGCTTATTTTTGAAAAAAATTGGTTTCAAAGTAAAATTTTTAAAAATTTAAATTTTGAAAAATATGCTTTTTTTCAAAATAACTTAAAAATTGTTAGATATACCAAAAATCTCGAAAAACAAAAAAAAAGTCAGATTTGCTTTTCTGAATATCATGTATGTTTTTGTTTTTCTGTTAGACCAAAATTGATTAAGATTTGGTGTTTCTAAATTTGCATACATTCGTGATCAGTGACTCGTTCAACCCCTTTTAACTACAGCCCTTTCAATAATAAGGACTTTGAACCGATGAAACTTACAGATCATATAAACAATATATACACGAGTCAAGAAACTGTGAAGTCGTAACGATTAAGTTCATTTAAAATAATAATTAGGGGGTGATTTCCTCGATTTTTTTACCAAAACCAAAAGGAACTAACTTTATTTTGAGCGTAACTTGTTTAATTTTGATGCTAGAAATTTTTTTTATAGAACAAAAATTAAGCTTTTTTTAAACACTTTAAATAAGTTGTAATGAGTTTTCCCCGAAATGCGCTTCATTTTTGGTTATTTCACGTTAAAGTATTCCATTTGGAATTTGAACGAATATGAACCTATGTTTCATTAGCTATAACTCTGCTTCTACTAGGTGTAGAGACGTGATATATACACCATTTTTTTAAATTTTTTACAGGCTCTATTTTTCTAAAACTGGTTTTTCGTCAAAATACTTATTATTTGAGCTATTTGAGAAAAACCGTCTAAAAGCGTGGTTATTTTGTTGAAAAAATGAACATATTCACTGCCAAATAACTCGAAAAGTATTGACTTAGTGAAGAAACTCTATAGAACAAAAGTTACTTAAAATTAGCCAGTTTATCCATTTCCTGACTTTCTTTGGACGAATATTTTTTCACCCCCAAGAGGGGGTGAAAACCACCCCCAGGGCAAAAGCACATATTGGCACAATATCACTTTTTTTCTTTGACTTGTTAGCTATGTGTATGCCAAATTTCATGTCAATCCAAGCGGTTCTTTAAAATTTAGAGATTTTGCAATATTTTACCGTTAAAGAACGGACTAGTATATCACTTCTCTTTGGATGGGAAAAAAGCATTGAACTCGCGATCGTTATCGACACGGCAGATATTAGTAATTTATGTACCATAGGTTGAATTGCGTAAAAGTTCGACCGAAGTTATAATAGTTGGAGGAGAGAAAGAGTGTGTACCCGAAGGGGCTTGCTTCGCAAGAAGTTTTCACTTCTGTCGGCACTCCCACGAGTGCCCTAATTTTTTATTGTATGTCTGTTCAAGATGCACTTTGAGAATGCATTTTTGTATGCACATTTTCAATATTATATCATGGCTAGGGGTCACAAGGTTTCCTGGCGCATTCACGAATCGAATGCAAAAAGAATTATTAAGATCCGTCTTGTCGTTTTTTTTTCGGAGGTTCAGTGCTTTATTGCTTCGACTATCAATTAATTTAGCCAAAGTCATATCGCTGGAAAGTAGAAAAGTATGATATTATACAGATAGGTTTATCTCACAATAAAACACTGAAAAACGTTTGTTTTCTATACTTCCACAAAATTTATTACAACTATGTTATTACTACAGCTGTTTCGGCAAAGTGCCTTTCTCAAGTGATATATTTTACAATGTGTTTGCCTTTTTAAGTCTTTAACTGAAGAGCTAAGGAGTGGGGAGCTGTTTGTCTCGAGTTGGTCATTCAGAATTATATCTGTATTTTTCAATTTATTAATTTCCATTGATTCTAAAAGTGATAGCTTAAGGCCTTTATTTTGAATATGTAGAATTTGAAACTCTTCATTGAAAGAATGATTATGATCTAGAAGGTGAAGTACGTATGTAGAAGTGTCTGTTTTTCTATTGTTGAAAGCCCTTTTGTGTTCTGATATCCGTTTGTCAAAAGTTCTGCCAGTTTGACCGATGTAAGTTTTCGGACAGTCACCACAAGTTAGTTTGTACACACCACTCTGTAGTTGCTTTGTCTTTCGGCTTTTATTGTTTTTAATATGTTTGCTTAAGTTGTTGTTAGTTCTGAAAGCTGGTATTATTCCTTTCTTTTTTATGTATCTGGCTATTTTTGTTATTTTACCAGTATATGTGAGAGAGCAGAAGGTACTGGGTTCTTTCTGTGGTGGTGGATACACTAATTTCAAGGCTTTCTTATGGAGTTTTTGGTTTAAAATGTTGTTAACTGTTTGTTCGTTATAGCCATTGTTTACTGCTATTTGTCTAATGATATTTAGTTCTGTCTCGAAGTTATTTTTTGTCATAGGAATTTCTGTCAGTCTATGTATCATGCTATGGTAGGCTGCTAATTTGTGTTGTGTAGGATGGGATGATGAATTGTGTATAGTTGTGTCAGTATGGGTAGGTTTATGATATACGGAGAACTCATGTTTGTTGTGTAGTCTGGTAATCGTTACATCTAGAAAGTTTATGGAATTATTCTGTTCTGTTTCTATTGTGAACTCAATATTACTATGAAGTGAATTAATGTATGATAGAAATTGGTCAAGTTGTCTGTTAGTTCCTGTAAAGCAGACTAGTATGTCATCCACGTATCTCCACCAATATAAGAACTGTTTAAATACGGGGTGTTTAGAAATTGTTGTTTCAAGTTGGTTCATAAATATATCTGATAGTAATGGGCTTAGAGGATTACCCATAATAAGTCCTGAACTGTTGTTTGTGTAAATTTTATTATTGAATTCAAAATAGTCTTGATTTATGCAAATTTCAAGGTGTAAAATTTCAGATGCAATGATCGGATTTGTACTATTATGTTCTAAAAGGTTTTTAACTAAAACAAAAGTTTCTGTAGGAGGAACACTAGGAAAAAGATTTTTTACGTCAAATGAAATTAGTCTGGAGTTGTTGGGCAATTGAAAATGTTGTATTTTATTAACTAGTTCTAGTGTATTTTTTACGGTGAATTTGGGTGAAAATTTAGTGTATTCTGTAATAATATCTGACAGTTTTTTGAAAGTTTATATGACGGAGCTGTATAAAAAGAAACTACAGGTCTTATTGGGTGGTCAGGTTTGTGTAGTTTAATAAAAGAGTATAATTTAGGGGGTTGTGGGTTCATAATATTAAGGTATTTCTGTTCTGTTGGATTTAGTATTGATTTTGGATTTTCAATGGCTAGTTTAATTTGTTTTCGGTATTTTTCTGTGGGATCTTTGTTTAGTACAGGAAACGAGATATTATAGTTGTTTATCTTAAGGTATGTCATTCAGAATTACATTATAGATTAGATAATATATAATTTGACATCCTAGACTCTAACGTAAGAACAGAAGTAGATAATATAATAGACAAAAAATATAATACACAATGTAAAAAACTAAATAATCTAATTTGCAATAGTAAAAAACTCAATACTCATTATACAAAAAATTTTTCAAATCATACTTTTTCAATAGATTTATCAACTTAACAGATACCAAATTCAATAATAGTGAGATAGAACTTTTAGAGAAAGGATTCAAACATAACTTGCCTCAACATAATAATCAAAAAAATTTAGAATATTTAGGTGTAGAATGTGAAGTAGCGTTAAATAAAACTGCCAAGAACATAGAAAAAAGCATCATTGCAAAATCTATTACCGATGTAGGTAGTGAAACTAATAATTCCTGTTACAAAGAAAACCAAATAGCCGTTTCAATTAAAAATAAATCATGTTTTATTGATTTATTTTTAATTGAAACGGCTATTTGGTTTTATTGACATAATATTTACAAAAGCAGACAAAGGTAACACTACTATTGCTATCGATAAAAGTGACTATAATAACAAAACAATAGAATTTTTAAATAACCAAAATAGTATAACACTAAACAAAGACCCCACAGAAAAATACCGAAAACAAATTAAACTAGCCATTGAAAATTCAAAATCAATACTAAATGCAACAGAACAGAAATACCTTAATATTGTTGGGTTATTACTGTACTGATTTATTTATTTGTGAACTATTACGCGAATTGACTTTTAATTATTATTAAATAAATAAAAGACTTGAAATTGTTTAATTTATAACACTTACAATTTAACACTTAATTTTACAACAATATATCTAATTTATTTTACACTTACATACTAACTTATTTAATTCATTTGCAAATATTTATTTATCTACTTTAAAAATACATTTCAAACCCGTTCACAAAAACGTAACAATATAATATCGCGTCGAAATTAGTAACTGAACTCACTAATTTCAAATCCCCTATTTATATATTTTATTACAATGTTCCAGAATAAGAAAGACCATCACGGAAGAGCCCATCCCATTCTAGAACAACAATCGAAGGGTTATTTACACAAATATCAAATAAGCATTTTCTAGAAAGAAATATCGAGGTTAATATACCTGTTAAAAAGGTCTCGGTCATAAATCAAATTATGTAAACAACCTCTCACAATAAATAAATAGGCAAGGAGCTGAAAACAGTCGCGTGACAAAATCACGTCACATTGCCCCCTCCTTAAAAGAAGGTTCCTCCTTGAACCCTGGCGGAACTCGAACTGGATGCCGGTATCTGTAACTGGACCCTCTTCTACAACTCCCAGTTGTATAAAAGTGGCAAGGGATGGTCTTCGCTCCGCACCAGTAACTATGCGGATTGCAACAGACTAAAACATGGACATCGGTGTCTTTAAAGATTTCTTCCACCATATTGCGGACAACTCTCCAGTCTAGTTGGCGGCATTCTAACTTTGGCATGGCTAACTTTTGCACGTCGGACTCCAACACGTGCTCTCTCAATTGAATTAAGGCATCCCATACATCTCGGTAGGTAGGTTGGTCATGGACAGTGTCTTTTGTTACCAGATAGAATAGGTAACGTGATGCATCTTGGAGTTTCAATGCTTTGCCAGGAGCTGGCAGTTGGCATTGAAGTTCTGCAACTCGATCAAACTTCCTTCGAAAGGCAGATGCCAACCATCGTGCGTGTTTGATACTGGCCGGGATGGTATGGGCCAGTGAATAGTCATCGGGAAGTGCGAGTAGATCTCGCTTTTCTTCATTGGTAACACCATGTCTCGCTTTACCGGTACCTCCATAGGCCCCTATGAACTCCTCAAACGTGAGGTCAGGCATCTCTCGAACTTGGTTTACTTCCACTTCTTCATCTACGTCGTGATCTCCCTCGTACGGCGCCAACCGGTTATGGTGGACTATCATCGGCTTTCCCCTAGGAATCTTGCTTATTCGGTAGATAACGTCATTAATTTTCTTGACAATGAGGTACGGACCTTCCCAGAACTGCTGCAACTTGGGAGAACAACCTGTTCGCTTCTTTGAATTATAAAGCCAGACTTTGTCGTTCTCCTTGAAACATCCCTTCTCGGCTTGGGTATCGTATCGTTTCTTCATTCGGTCGCTAGCGATCTGAAGATTAGAACGGACCAACTCATGTATATCGTCCATTCTTCTTCGTAATTCATTCACGTAATCCTCACCAGCAACATCTTCTCCAGGTCGACATCCAAACTCTAGATCACACGGTAGACGCATCTCACGTCCAAATAGGACTTTTGCTGGTGTTTGGCCAGTTGATTCATTAACAGCAGATCTATAGGCCATTGCGAAGAACGGAAGGTACTGGTCCCAGTCTCGTTGATGATTGGACACCATCTTTGTCAAATACTTGCCGACTGTCCTATTCATACGCTCCACCATTCCATCCGATTGCGGGTGATAGGCCGTGGTTCTTGTCTTCTTCATGCCTAGTTTATCACAGATTCCTTGAAATAGATCGCTCTCAAAGTTCCTTCCTTGGTCACTATGGATCTCCAGAGGTACTCCAAATCGGCTGATGCAGTCTTTGATTAACACATCTGCAGTAGTGGCGGCCTTCTGGTCTGGAATTGCGTAGATCTCCACCCACTTCGTGAAGTAATCCATTACCACCAACATGTATTTGCATCCATTGTCACTTTCTGGAAATGGCCCGGCAATATCCAAAACTATTCTTTCAAACGGACTTCCAACATTGTACTGTCTCATAGGAGCCTTTCTTTTCCGGTAGGGTCCGTTACTTGTAGCACAGGTAGTACATTTCTTACACCAGTCCTTCACATCGTCGGAACTATTCATCCAATAAAATTGTTCCCGAATTCTCTGAAGGGTCTTCTTTACACCAAAATGCCCTCCTGATGGACTGTCGTGTAACTGACGAACTACTTCGGCTACTCTGCTCTTTGGAATCACCAACTGTGTTCTCCTCACTGAACCATCATCATTTTCTATTACTCGCTTAAGCAAGCTGTCTTCCAAGATAAATGAGTCCCACTGGGCCCAATACGTCTTAACTACTGAGCCTAGGCTTGATATTTCTTGCCAAGATGGTCGACGATTTTCTTCTTTCCATTTTCGAATCTTCTGTAAAACTGGATCTTTTTCTTGTTCTTCCTTTATCTTGGTAGGCGTCCACTCGTCGTTGACCACTGTTGTTCTTAGTACTGCTGCTTCCTTTGACTCTATTTTGTTGCAATGGGAACATTCTGCTGGACACGGTCTTCTAGATAGAGAATCAGCGTTCCTGTGGCTAACTCCGGCCCGATGCTCGATCTTGAAATCATATTCTTGAAGTCGTTCAATCCATCTGGCTATCTGACCCTCTGGATTCTTAAACTGCATTAACCATTTAAGGGCGGCATGGTCGGTTCGGATTAGAAACTTCCTTCCGTAGAGGTATTGATAGAAGTGTTCCACTGATTTTACTACTGCTAGAAATTCTCTTCTCGTTACGCAATAATTTCGTTCAGGTTTTGAAAGCACTTTACTAAAATATCCAAGGACTCGTTCCTGTCCTCCTTGAATCTGCGACAGCACTCCTCCAATTCCCACATTACTTGCATCCGTATCTAAGATGAACTCTCCTTCTGGCAGTGGATACCCTTATATTGGCGCTGTAATTAAATGCCTCTTCAAAGTTGTTCAAAATCATTCGTCTCCTCTACAGCTATGGTCTGGAGTACATCCAAAGCCTCTCCTCGAAGAGCAATAACCAGATTTACAGCTTTGTCTTTTTCAGACCATCCGTTCGCTCTTGAAACTGTTTCAAATTGTTTCTTATAGCTGTTCCATGACGACTTTCCGTCGAAATTTGGCACCTTAACCCGAGCATGACCCACACTCCCTTCAACTATCGACCGTGGCTCCAATTTGTATTTGGTTTCATCGTTTTTAATGTCTGTTAAGATGGGTTCTACCACTTTGTCCACTTTTTCCGTTTCCTCCAGTTTATTTTCTATTTCCTTGATCTTTTCTTCAAAAGTAGATTTTATGGACGATATCTTGTCGTCAAAATCCGAAGTGACTTTAGAGATCTCGTTAGTCATCTTGCTTTCAAGGGATGACATATCACCCGAAACTTTCTTCTATAACGATGCAATGTCTGTCGAAACTTTAGAAACATCGGAGGAAACTTTAGAAACATCGGAGGAAACTTGGGATATTTTACTAGAAACTTTGTTCTCTAACGATGTAATTGACGAAATCAAAGCATGCTTGTCTTCAAACAAATAGGTTTCTGGATCTTGACCCTCCTCTTGAAGAGCGTTCTTTAGGCGTTCGACTAGATCAGCCTTTTTCCCAGTAGAACTCAGGTCCCTTTCTTCTAATTCAAGTCTCAGGTCTGCAATTTTTAGCTTACACAAGGTAGACATGATCACACACTTTATTTATTACGATTTATATTTTATTTATTTTTAAATAAATAAAAGACTTACTTGAAATGGTTTAATTTATAACACTTACAATTTAACACTTAATTTTACAACAATATATCTAATTTATTTTACACTTACATACTAACTTATTTAATTCATTTGCAAATATTTATTTATCTACTTTAAAAATACATTTCAAACCCGTTCACAAAAACGTAACAATATAATATCGCGTCGAAATTAGTTACTGAACTCACTAATTTCAAATCCCCTATTTATATATTTTATTACAATGTTCCAGAATAAGAGAGACCATCACGGAAGAGCCCATCCCATTCTAGAACAACAATCGAAGGGTTATTTACACAAATATTAAATAAGCATTTTCTAGAAAGAAATATCGAGGTTAATACACCTGTTAAAAAGGTCTCGGTCATAAATCAAATTATGTAAACAACCTCTCACAATAAATAAATAGGCAAGGAGCTGAAAACAGTCGCGTGACAAAATCACGTCACAATATTATGAACCCACAACCCCCTAAATTATACTCTTTTATTAAACTACACAAACCTGACCACCCAATAAGACCTGTAGTTTCTTTTTATACAGCTCCGTCATATAAACTTTCAAAAAAACTGTCAGATATTATTACAGAATACACTAAATTTTCACCTAAATTCACCGTAAAAAATACACTAGAACTAGTTAATAAAATACAACATTTTCAATTGCCCAACAACTCCAGACTAATTTCATTTGACGTAAAAAATCTTTTTCCTAGTGTTCCTCCTACAGAAACTTTTGTTTTAGTTAAAAACCTTTTAGAACATAATAGTACAAATCCGATCATTGCATCTGAAATTTTACACCTTGAAATTTGCATAAATCAAGACTATTTTGAATTCAATAATCAAATTTACACAAACAACAGTGCAGGACTTATTATGGGTAATCCTCTAAGCCCATTACTATCAGATATATTTATGAACCAACTTGAAACAACAATTTCTAAACACCCCGTATTTAAACAGTTCTTATATTGGTGGAGATACGTGGATGACATACTAGTCTGCTTTACAGGAACTAACAGACAACTTGACCAATTTCTATCATACATTAATTCACTTCATAGTAATATTGAGTTCACAATAGAAACAGAACAGAATAATTCCATAAACTTTCTAGATGTAACGATTACCAGACTACACAACAAACATGAGTTCTCCGTATATCATAAACCTACCCATACTGACACAACTATATACAATTCATCATCCCATCCTACACAACACAAATTAGCAGCCTACCATAGCATGATACATAGACTGACAGAAATTCCTATGACAAAAAATAACTTCGAGACAGAACTAAATATCATCAGACAAATAGCAGTAAACAATGGCTATAACGAACAAACAGTTAACAACATTTTAAACCAAAAACTCCATAAGAAAGCCTTGAAATTAGTGTATCCACCACCACAGAAAGAACCCAGTACCTTCTGCTCTCTCACATATACTGGAAAAATAACAACAAAAATAGCCAGATACATAAAAAAGAAAGGAATAACACCAGCTTTCAGAACTAACAACAACTTAAGCAAACATATTAAAAACAATAAAAGCCGAAAGAGAAAGCAACTACAGAGTGGTGTGTACAAACTAACTTGTGGTGACTGTCCGAAAACTTACATCGGTCAAACTGGCAGAACTTTTGACAAACGGATAGCAGAACACAAAAGGGCTTTCAACAATAGAAAAACAGATACTTCTACATACGCACTTCACCTTCTAGATCATAATCATTCTTTCAATGAAGAGTTTCAAATTCTACATATTCAAAATAAAGGCCTTAAGCTATCACTTTTAGAATCAATGGAAATTAATACATTGAAAAATACAGATATAATTCTGAATGACCAACTCGAGACAAACAGCTCCCCACTCCTCAACCTCTTCAGTTAAAGACTTAAAAAGGCAAACACATTGTAAAATATATACGACATTCTCAATTCAGACGTCGAGTAGTAAGGTCACTGCCTGCACACCTTACTCATACCGACGACTAGCGAGGAGTTTGAGAGCGTTTATCGCTGAAGACGGTGTACACAGTTAGCCGAAGGAGAACGGTATATCCCACCGAAAAACCAACGACGCTTGGCCGTGCAACTCTAGAAAGGTAGACGGATTAAGGGGTGTCAGAGGAATACTCTGGCCCTGGGCCGAGTGCAATACACTCGACCCCGTACTCTATCTAACGAGTTACGTACGGCTCCAAGAACAAGTGCCAGTACGGGGATATATCTACTCTAAAAGGCTTCCTACGAGGGACCATTTAGCAGCGAGAAAATCACACAAAAATCGGTAAATATAGTCACTGTCAAAAAGCGGAAAAGCACGGAGGGGTAGGACAAGCCACCCTTATCCCTGGGGTTTACCCCCCAGAACACCTTGAGGCTGAGGTGCCCTCCGATCGCTAGACTGCAATCAGATCCAATAGACAATGCCTTCCTCTGTAAGGTCCGTCTCCTCTACCCGGTCGCTCCGTTCACGGACGGCCCAGACAAATGTCGCATCTCAATCAACCAACCAATTCGCCAACCTAAATCAGGAAGGCGATTCACCTCCCACCAACGAGTACAATCGCCTCCAGACGGAGCTAGACCTGGCCAGCTTAAATGCTGAAATGAAAATTGTCCGCGACAAGTAAAAACAGGTCAACCTCCGTATGGAGCAAGAGGACTCCAATAACCCTCTTCTCAAGCGTTACGCTCACGACTTTCCGCCACTTAAAACTAAAACTAGTTCTCAGCAACAAAGCCCTCGGGTGAGACAGGGAGCAGTTTCACGAACCACTTCTAAACCTACTCCATCGACACAAACAATTTCTCTACCAATTTCTCTACCAATTTCTCTACCAATTTCTCAACCAATCAATCAATCTCAAAATCCAGCTTCACAAACCGCAAACGTCAGCAACACTATAATCAACAATCCTCAGAATTCGTCTTCCAACGAAGACAGCTCCGCTCATATGCAAACGCCGCAGCGAGTTCCCGCCCAAAAAACCCAAACGTCGTCAATGCTATCAACGATCCTACTTTATCAGAATATCTAGTAAAAGATCTGCCAAAAGATCTTTGCAACAAAAGAACCTTCTTTCGGCAATTAAATGCCACAACACTACTTTCTAACAAAATTCACTCATGCAAAGTCCTTTCACACGGTATCGCTCATTTGCGACTTTTTAATTCCATTAGAGCAGAAGAGATCGAAAAAAGTATTCACAAAGCCACAGGCCAAACTATGGTTACGGTCCACAGCCGTAACAAAAATTCAAACTCCAGCAACAAAGAACCTACATATCTCTTCTGCATCACTGGCATTGATGTGGACTATACCGAGGACGAAATCACCACCTTGCTTGCCGAACAAGAATTCCCTGTCGAGAAACTCTGGAGAGTAAAATCTTTCAGACTCGGCCGGGATTCCAAGGTGGTCAAGGTGGTGACGAAGTCACTCGAGAAGTTCACCACTGCTTTGAGCCGAGGTATCACCCTTCGATCTACCCACAGAAACTAAGAACATCCTGTCAATCCAGACCGCTTTGTTGCTGAATCTGCTGCCGAAACTCCGTGAGCACATCGCGACCATCACGGCTAATCTGATTAGCCAAGTCTATGACCACTCCACAGTGGCACATGGACATGGAAGCAATGTCAAACTGACATTCCACCCCAACCACTAAGCGCACCCCCATATGGATTTCACCCTAGGTGCTGTTAACTGTCAGGGTCTCTCCAAAAAGAGACCCCTCATCAAGAATATCCTGTCGAAACATAACATTCAAATCCTTGCACTCACAGATACTCTGTCGAAAAGCGATCCACATTTCGCAGGATATTCGATCATTCATCGAAACCGCTGTCAGGTTTCACGTGGGAATGGTATTCTCGTGAAACACGGAATACCACACAGCGCACATACATTCCCACCAAATTTTCGTCCACCTGATGTGGACTTCCTGGCAGTTGACGTGCACATCCTTAACAACGAAACCCTCACGATAGTCTCTTACTACAAACACCCGGATCAACCACTCAACAGGCATTTGCTAGAGTATTTTTCAACGCTCGGCAAGGCCGTGTTGATGGGCGATCTGAATTGTAGACATACACAGTTTGGTGATCACCGACAAAACCCAGAAGGCATCCGCCTCACGGATTTTCTACTAGACCTTCCTATCTCACGAATCACCAACACTGAATACACGTTTCTGAACGCCACTGGGGCCTCTATTGTCGACCACATCCTAGTTACCAGTAACATTCTGGATCGGTTCGAGGATAGATGCCACATAGGCGACTCAATAACGTCAGACCACGTACCAATTCTTGTCAATACCGACATACTAATTCCAAAACAACCCAACCCTCCAAGAACTATAAGAGACTATCGTCACGCTAACTGGACTGAATTCCAAAATTTCATCACGCAAAATCTCCCTATGTTAGGCGAACTCGATACTAACGATAGTATCGACACCAGTGCAACAGAAATTGAGAACCTCATCACCGAGGCGATCACGCACGCAATCCCACTTAAACAAATAACCCATACATCTGCTGCACTTCCACAATACATCATAGCCAAAATCCAACAAAAAAGACGTCTTCTACGTCAATACAAGGCCAACAGAAATCCACTAATCAAAACAGAATACAACCGAATCTGCGCCAGGATAAAGAGAGAGATATCTGACCTAACGGCTCGCCGGTGGGAAGATGCTACCTCAAAACTGGACTACAGAGACGGAAGTAAATTCTGGCACAAATTCAAAGTCCTAACAAAACAAAAACTATCTCAACCATCTCATCTGTTGGTCAACAATCACATCGTCAATTCCCCAGAGGGGAAAGCTGAAGCATTCAGAAATTCGCTTCAAAACAACTTTCAAACTCCAGACAACCCGAACTTTGATCGCTTATTTAAACTCCACACAGAATACATAGTAAATGTTACTCTCAACTACCACGTTCCAGTCTATGATCCTATCATGGATCCCCTCACAAACAGGGAAACGGAGAGCTTTTGCCAAATAGGTAAAAACAGCGCTCCCGGACCTGATGGCATCAACCGAAGGTGCCTCAAAAAACTTCCAGAGAGTATCATCCCTCTTCTAACTAAAATATTCAATGCATGTCTCAAAAACAGCCACTTCCCTACTCCTTGGAAAGTGGCCAATACCATCATGCTTTTGAAAAAAGGCAAACCCCCAACCGATGTGGAATCCTACAGACCAATCTCTTTAATAAACACTCTGGGTAAAGTTCTTGAGCTAATCCTAAAAGAAAGGCTCAATAACTTTCTCGAAAACCACAACATCATACCAAAATTCCAATACGGATTCCAGTCAGGTAAATCTACTCAACATGCATTAATAGATTTCACAACTAAAGTAACTCAAACCATCAACGATGGTTCATTCGCCATAGCCACATTCCTGGATGTGCAGAAGGCTTTCGATCAGGTCTGGCACGACGGACTTGTTCGGAAACTTCTGGACATCGGGCTACCATTACAATTTACCAAAATTGTACACTCATACCTCCACAACCGAACTGTCAGAGTAAAAGTAAGCGATCAAAAGTCTACCCCCTTCACTCCACAAGCTGGAGTTCCCCAGGGTTCAGTCCTAGCACCACTGTTGTACATCATCTACAACAGCGATATCACAAACCAAAATATCCCAGGCACTCGGCTGTTTCTCTATGCAGATGACACGGCTCTACTCACGACAACCTCTCGATACAACCCATTACTCATCCACAGAAGAGCCCAGGCTCTGTTGGACGGGGTCGGGGACTGGTGTTGTAAGTGGAGAGTCACGCTGAACGCGAACAAAACAACAACAATTGTGTTTCGCGCCCCTTCTGTGTCACAAAGAATCATAAAAAATGAAGACGACCAATATCCTCTGAGATTGTTGGGAGAAACGCTTGTTCTTAGCCCAACTGCGACCTACTTGGGAGTACTGTTCACCAGGACTCTTAATTGGGGCGCAGATCTAAAGGCAACTTTAGATAGGGTGAGGAACAGGGCCAGACTTCTCAACCCTCTCTCTGGACGAATTGGCAAGACACACAAGAAGACTCTCATACACACTTACAAGACCTTTATTCGACCCGTCATTGAGTACAAATCATGCCTCTACTCTCTTTGCGCTAGAGCACAAAAAGAGAGGTTGTCGCGAGTGGAACGTAGAATCTTGCGTAGATGCAACTACGAGCACTGGAGATATCCCTCAAACGAAATCCATAACATCTCAAACATCCCCAAAATCAGTGAGAGAATAAACTCTCTGAACAGGAACTTTACAAGCAAAGTAATCAACGGTCCCCCCTCCGACACACAAGAATCTCTCAAATGTTCCTGTTCATCTTCCGGCCACGTATCCTACCGAAAGCCCAAACGCAAAAAGATTCATCTACCGTCTGCTCTAATGCAAACATGCATTGACGAACTCCCATTAGAATACGAAAACATCCTCGAGGCTACCCCGTTAGCCTTCCGCACCCACCTATAACACATCCTCTTCCCTACCCCGAACAGGGAGAAGTTGGTTTTTTGCGGTTTCCCAACTTCATTGCACAATTATACCTGTTCGTCCCAAGAAAATAGCCGCAACTATTTTCATCACTCGAACGCTCACTGTCCACGCTGCGCTCAAAAACCACCTCCTGACCGCCGACGAGGGACGCAGGTTCGCCTGTCGTTGTACAAGGGTTTCTAGGGAGACTGGTCGAGAGCAAAGCACGGACAGTACACGTAAATGTCTATGGAACCAACAACAACTCCATCAAACTTTCTTCTCTGTTGTCTTTTAGCCTTCTGGACACCACCGTCCGGCATAACCCAGGAACACTAGAAACACCAGGACACGACACATGCCCCAGTGTGTTTTTCGGACTGTTTGCTTTTGCGGCCACTTTTTACATTCACTACAAACCCTGAAGAGGACAAAATCCTAAACGGGGACACTCATTGATAGCATTTCTACATAGCAATTTATTCTATACACGCAAATCAAACAATGAGAAGAAGTAAAATATATCACTTGAGAAAGGCACTTTGCCGAAACAGCTGTAGTAATAACATAGTTGTAATAAATTTTGTGGAAGTATAGAAAACAAACGTTTTTCAGTGTTTTCTTGTGAGATAAAATGAACTTCCATCAAGTAACGGTCAAATCCATCAATTAGATAGGTTTATATTATATTAGAATAAGATTCGATTCCAGCAATAAAATTGCTCGTAAATAACTGTTCCTTGTGTTTTGCTAATTAGCCCAGAGTATAAAAATAAATTAATGATGATAAAGCTGTGGCGTAAAAATCAACTTTCCAAAATATTTATCAATACTAATTATTTGCTCTCGTCTTGAGTTATTTTCTGTTTATAAATATTCCACATCGACTGGCCATTAAATAAAATAATTTCCGAAGATATTTTCCTTCAGACGGATTTAATTAGGTAGATACAATCAAGTATTTTAATGGGTTAATTAGAAAAATATGACAAATTTCCCTTTAAAAGTCTAGGCATTTTATATTTCCATTCAAAATAATGAGTATTTCAAGTATTTCTACTGGTTAAATAAATAAATATAAGACTTACAATCAATTTATTGTACCTTGTAAGACCGATGTCGAACACTAAACTTTGCTTTTCATCGTTAGGTCTCCGGAAAGGTTAGTTAAATGCTAAGAATTACAAATTGCGACTATTAAGCGTCGTTTAAACACAACGATAAGTCACAGCAACTAGTTGTGATGACAAGTTGAAACGCTGTTTAGACGCTGCGATTCAATGCGATACCACCTTCAACCCAACTCCAACTTTGATAAGTTGTGCGATGCACCGTTTACACACAATGATAAGTTGCAACAACTCGATTGACCTTGATAAGTTGTTTGATTTATCGCTGTGTTTAAACGACCCTTTAGGATTATATTATAGTAGGAGAGCTAGTGAACCCTCCGAGTAACGGTCTTCCTGTAAGGCTAGAAATTTGTGATAAATCATAGCACACCAAGGCTAAAAACAATGACCTGGCAGGCATCAGCCCTGCATGTGTATCTACCAGGTGAATCGAAAAGTGCATAGATTAGGGGGTAAAATAAACTTTCTCCTGTAAAGTTCTAATTTAAGTATGTGTTTGAGTAAGTCATTTAGAAGAAATGTGTACAATGACAGGCGATTCTGAACAGCATAAGACCTTGACAGGCGAAGGAAAAGATTAGGGTTTTTTTTTGTTTTTTTCCTAAAATTATTTTTTTTGTATAGAACAAAAGGTTTTTTGAATCATTCCCAAACAGAAAATGTCTTTAATGACTTTTCTCTTAGGTTAATAGTTTTTGACATAATATTATAAGCGATTAAAAATTTAAAAATTGCGAAATCGGCCATTTTTAACCCTCAAAAACTATGTGAAGAATTGAAAATTAAAATGTTGCCAATGTAGGTAGATATTCTGTAAACATCGATTGATGAAATCCCGAAGAGCTTTTTGCAATACAGTATCGAAAACTCCTTTGTTTTTTAATTGCTAATCAAGCGGGCGCGACACTGCAGTATAAGTGAGGACGTTTGAGTTTGCATAAATTCATTATCTCGAGAATGGGCGAATTTGAAGAGAAATTCTTAAACAGGTCGATTTTAATTTTTAAATTAGGACTTTTTGGCGTATATATAATACTAGTGACGTCATCCATCTGGGCGTGATGACGTAATCGATTATTTTTTTGAATGAGATTTGGGGTCGTATGGTAGCTCATTTGAAAGGTTATTTAATTCTCTATTTAGTAATATAAACGTTAATATAATTATTTATACAGGGTGTGCAAAAAAATATTTTTAATTAAATTAACTGAGACAAAAAGAAAAATGTATGTAAGAAATATTAATTTATTTCAAAATACATTTGAGTGCTGTCAGAAAACGGAAAGAAATGTTTATTTGACAAATAACATTGTTTTTCGCTTAAATTCAATGTTAAAATTGCCACCCACCTGTCGCTTAGCAGTTTAAGCATTGAATGTAAGCGAAAAGCAATGTTGATTTGTGAAATAAACATTGTCATCTGTTTTTATGACAGCAGTAAAATGTATTTTGAATTCACAAAAAAGCGAATATTTTGCGAATTGAACGTCAGATCGCAAAACTAAAAAATACGTGTTCAATATTTTTCAAAAATCTATCGAATGATACCAAACACGACCCCCACTGAGAGGGGAGGGGGTTAATTTAAAATTTTAAATACGAACCCCGCGATATTTCGCGAAATGAACATCATATCGAAAAACTGAAAAATACACGTATTTAATATTTTTGAAAAATCTATCAAATGACACCAAACACGACCCCCACGGAGACGGGGTGGGGGGTTACTTTAAAATCTTAAATAGGCGCCCCCATTTTTTATTGTAGATTTGGATTCCTTACGTAAAAATGAGTAAGTTTCTTTCGAGACATTTTTTCGAATTACGGATAGATTGCGCTATATGTAATCGGAAAAAACGATTATTGGAAATGGAAAATTAAATTAAAAAATGGAAAGTCCTAAATCTATGGAAAACTTAAATTACCTTTTTTTGGGTTTAGGACCTACTCTTCACAACCCAATAAGTTTGCAAAACGCTCGAGTAACTGCAAATTTAGCATACTTTCCTCCCCTACTATAAGCTCGAGTTTGTGACCATCCCTAGTTGGTATTTTAATTATAACTATTTTTGTTCAAAAGGGATTAGGTATAATTTTAAATTTTTTATTACATATAATCTCTTGAACATATTGTCGTAGAGTGGAAGGCGATTAATAATTGACAATTTCTGTTTATAAGATAATGGTTTTTTTGGGTTGATATTAAATTTCTGTTATGAATTATTGGGAATTGGAATAATAATAAATTGTTAATTGCTATTGTCGAAAATTGGAAGCATTTGAGATGTGGCTATATCGGAGAATTCTTAAAATCCCATGGACTGATCGGGTCACAAATGAGGAGGTCCTTAGAAGAATGAGGAAGAACCGAGAAGTACTAACCACCATCAAATCTCGAAAGTTGGAATACTTTGAACACATTATGCAAAATGAATCCAGAAAATATTTGGAAAGCGAGGTCCAGGAAGAAGAAGAACATCCTGGTTAAAGGACCTCAGAACTTGGTTCAACACAACGTCTATGCAGCTTTTCCGCGTCGCTGCAGATAAAGTGAAGATTGCCATGATGATCGCCAACATCCGTCACGGATAGGCACATCAAGAAGAAGAAGAATTGCTATTGTAGTTTGTTTTGATTTTAATTTTTTTTTTGTTGAGTTGTCCTATTATCTGCACCTAAATGGACCGGATTTAAACATCGATAAATTTTCATAGTTTATTTTGGCGCACCCTACCTGTCGTGATTAATTTATCACTTCGCTGTGGCGGCCGTGGCTCAGCGGATAAGATATTGGCATTCTAAGCCGAAACGCACGAATTCGATTCTCAGCACCAAGAACTACATTTTTATCTCTAAAAATGTAACGAGTCGTCACTGTCTTTGTGAGGGCACGTAAAGCCGTCGGTCTCCCCTAGTATGCATCGATACCAGTTATCTGAAACAAAGTTAAAGATGTAATTGGTCCCGAAACAATCCGAAAGGACCTCCCGCCAAAAATTCCATACGATATTATTATTGCCACTATAAGTTTATCTAAAACCTGTAGTTTATCTTATTTTATCTTTATCTATGAGATGTTTTCAGTTGATTCGCGGGTGTTTATTTGGGTATACCTTATATTATATTATTCACACCTCTCCTATTATATATCCATAAGATGCTTCCTATTATGGGACGCGCAGTGTCAGCGATGATAACTTTCCCACCCCGTCTCTCCTGCGTGGAGTCCTACTCACATCGGAACGGGATCTAGCAAGTACTTATGTGTTATTCCTTACGTGAACATTGTACTGTGTACGCTTATGATTTACTAACTGATGTGTACTTTTGATTCTTTGGCGTGCTGCCAAGCTCCTAATCTTCTCATTGGGTGCGTTCGGACGACCACAGCAGCTGACTGTCAGCACAAATCAGCTTAGTGATTGTATCCAGCGCTAATGAGGAAAGCTTAGTAAATCTCTCAGGGGCTGACTTTCAGCGGTTTTTATTTTTATTTAGTGTATGGACTTTCACAGTACGATAAATACACAAATAGAATATATATTATTCAAACACTAAAATATAATGAATGAATCTAAATATTAATGTCCAATTTACATAGCCATTCAATTGATTCTGGGGAGCATTCCACAAAGTCCTGGAGGTTTCAACGGTAGGCACGATTTAGGCAATCTGAAACACAATGACTTATGGTCTGTCTAGGTGATCCACAATCGCACTGTGAACGCCTAGATATTTGGGGTTGTTGATATGTTTGATAGCTGCATCATTTAAAGTTACATTGAGAGTATCGCCCGCAAGTTGATTCGACAGGTGAAAGAGACAGGTTTCAGTTTTGCTTGTGTTAGGACGTAAGCGCCAGTTTTTAAAGTAGTTACTGAGTGTAGTTAGGTCCTCGTTTAGAGCTCGTTCTCCAGCTTCCTTACTATTATCTTGGAAGCCAATGGTCAGGTCGTCTGCATAAGCGAATTTTGTCGATTTTGTTTCAGGTATATCTGCCGTATAAAGGTTAAATAATAAAGGAGCTAGCACTGAGCCTTGAGGTAAGCCGTTGTTAAGTTTTCTAACGTTACTTCGTGCATCATTTATATATGCCTGAAACAGTCTGTTAGTTAGTAGATTGTTTATCAGCTGACAAGTTTTGAGACAGGGTATGATTTTCATCAACTTATAAATAAGGCCCTCTCTCCACACAGTGTCATAGGCAGCCGTAAGGTCTATAAATGTTATGGCAGATTTTTCACGTCTTTCAAAGCCAGCTTCGATGAATGTAGTTGAGGACAGCACTTGGTCACAGCAGCTTCGTCCTTTTCTAAATCCAGCTTGCTCAATTGGTACAGCGTCCTCAATGGTGTTACATATTCTATTATATAAGAGTCGTTCTAGTAATTTATAACAGCAACTGTTGGAGTAAACAGCAACTGTTTACTCCTTGGTGGAATGAACGTTGTACAACTGCTGTAAAAGAATACAAGACCGCTTTTAATAGGTATCGTCGAAACAACAGTGAAGGAAACCTCATTAATTTTAATAAGCTTAGAGCCAAAGCGAGGTATGTCTTAAACAAAGTAAGAAGCACTCGTGGAAGAACTACATTTCCACTATAACAGATAATACTCCTCCTTCTCAAGTATGGAAGAAAATTAATCAAATGAGGGGAAAAAATACACACACAAAAATTCCAGCTATTTTACATAAAACTAATTTAAAAATGAATAACCATTTTCAATTTAGTTGCAAAACGAAAATACAGCCCAACCATATTCTAGTCCAATCAGAGAGTGCAGCAAGCACCTCTACCGGTTTCGAAACTTATTAGTCTCTCATCAGGAGGCACATATGCTGCTCTCTCTGATCCAACCAAAACAAACCCCCAGCGTGCAGTCCCGGATTGCAACGAACGAAATGGCATAGATGCCCTAGCGGCAACTGCTAGCAAAAAGACTAAGTTTTCACTCTAATGACATATAAAACAACATAATGCTATTCTACATCCCACCAGAATGAAAACAATGGGAACCTCCTCTGGTTACACCTCCGAGGCTTCTACAATTTGCAAGCCATACGGATGCTGAGACCAAGGAAGATGAGGAAATTCTACAATTTACAATTCACGTCCCATCTGCTCAGCGCGGTAGATTGTAGAATTCCCTCATCTTCCTTGGTCTCAGCATCCGTATGGCTTGCAAATTGTAGAAGCCTCGGAGGTGTAACCAGAGGAGGTTCCCATTGTTTTCATTCTGGTGGGATGTAGAATAGCATAATGTTGTTTTATATGCCATTAGAGTGAAAACTTAGTCTTTTTGCTAGCAGTTGCCGCTAGGGCATCTATGCCATTTCATTCGTTGCAATCCGGGACTGCACGCTGGGGGTTTGTTTTGGTTGGATCAGAGAGACCAGCATATGTGTCTCCTGATGAGAGACTAATAAGTTTCGAAACCGGTAGAGGTGCTTGCTGCACTCTCTGATTGGACTAGAATATGATTCGGCTGTATTTTCGTTTTGCAACGAAATTGAAAATGGTTATTCATTTTTGATTTACATTTACTCTGATTGGAGTATGAAGGGAACCATCCTCGTTGGAACTTTACTGGGCTGAGCAGATGGGACGTGAATTGTAAATTGTAGAATTCCCTCATCTTCCTTGGTCTCAGCATCCGTATGGCTTGCAAATTGTAGAAGTCTCGGAGGTGTAACCAGAGGAGGTTCCCATTGTTTTCATTCTGGTGTTGTTTTATATGCCATTAGAGTGAAAACTTAGTCTTTTTAAAACTAATTTAGTTACGGATAACCAAGAAATTGTTAACGTAATTACCGAAAATTTCTATCAACGGTTTAAAAATAAGAACATACCCAAACAAGGAAACCCTTCTGTACAATATCCCTCTCAATCACTCGAATTTGACTCTACTGTCTTTAAACACTCCTTTTACACTTCAGGAATTATTAAATGTTCTTCCAACTTGTAAGAATTCGGCTGCAGGTCCCGACAACATCCCCTTCGTATTCCTCAAAAATCTTCCTATGTAGGTATGCCATCAAAAAACTTCTAATACTGTACAACATAATATGGACCGATCAAAAATTTTTAACATTATGGAGGGAATCTATCGTTATACCAACCAAGAAACAAGACAAGTCCTCGACTAACCCAAATTCGTATCGTCCTATTTCACTAACATGCACCTTGTGTAAACTTCTAGAAAAACTAATAAACAAAAGACTAATATGGTATCTAGAAAAATACAAAATTTTAGATTCAGCTCAATCTGGATTTCGTCCGTGCCGAAGCACGGCTGACAACTTAGTAATGCTACAAACAGAAATCACAATCGCTTTTCAAAACAAACAAGATTTAATAGCAAAATCATTTAATATCGAGAGCGCTTTTGATACTCTACGCTACGACATTCTACTGTATTAACCAAATTAAAGGAATACAATATTTCGGAAAATACATTATCTTTTATCGAACAGTTTCTCTCTTGTCGCCGCTTTAAAGTATTAGTTCACGGAAAAGCTTCCTCAACTTACGTTCAAGAAAACGGAGTACCCCAAGGTTCAGTTCTAAGTTCCACTTTATTCATAATCACTATCAATGATATTTGCAATAATATTCATAGCCCAGTGAAGTACAACTTATATGCAGATGACCTCATTTTATATTGCCGCGGTAAAGATACGTTCACAACTACAAATTTAATCCAAAATGCAGTAAATGAACTAACTTCTTGGTCTTCAAATTTTGGTATTAATTTCTCTGCTGAAAAATCAAAAGTACTCAAATTTAGTCAAAGAACACGTAGCATTAAATCACCTCAAATTACATTAAATGGTACTCTGCTCACGGTATGTAATGAACACAAAATTGGTTCTTTTCATGAGCATTTTTCAGTGCGTCACAGTTTTTCGATTTCTCTCTAACGCATTAAATTGTATGTGACAGAAAAAACGCACGTCTCTGATTACATTTCGTCGGTGACATTTATAACATCTAATCTAGTTGTCAATAGATGGCGCTAATAATATAATGTTAAATAATATTATATTATTCTATATAAAAAAAAAATAATCTGTACAATTTATAAGACTATACAAATCAAAGAAAATACCATTTTATAAATGCAATAAACAAAATTGATTTGTTTTTATACCAAATTGCAAATAAAATGTGACAACTGTCAGATTTAACTAAAATGTCATGTTAGAATAAATGTCATAAATGTGTATTTATCACGGACTAACCTTTTTTTCTATCATTTGTGACGCACTGAAAAATGCTCATGAAAAGAACCATACTAGGTTTAACATTTGCTAATCGACTAACATGGAAACCGCAGATTATAAATGTCAAAGTTAATTGCTCAACCAGATTAAATTTATTAAAATCTCTAGCAAACCATCACTGGGGAGCTGATGAGGACATCCTAATTAAGGTGTACAGATCTCTCATTCGCTCTCGTTTAGATTATGGATAAATGTATATGTAATGTGGCCTAAATATTCTAGCTTCCTTGTTTTGATGTTCTTTATCACCTCGCAATCCTTTTGCAGCCTTCTTAACACTTCTGCATTTCTAACTCGTTGGATCCATGGTATTTTCAAAATTCTTCTATAGCACCACATCTCAAAGGCTTCGAACTTCTTTATATTATCTACTTTTAGTGTCCAGCTTTCCACTCCATACAACAAAGTCGAGAGCATCTTAAGGCTCTTATCCTCAGCTCCAGAGGAAGGTCTCGATTAACAAACATCTTTTTCATTTTTATAAATGCTTATCTTGCAATTTCAATGCGTGTCCTGATTTCTCTACCCTGGTCATTGTTTTCATTTACCCAGGTTCCCAGATATTTGTAGTTATTCACTCTTTCTACTTGTTTTCCCTCGATATCCAACCTTCCTACTGTATGTTGCTTAGAAATAATCATGAACTTGGTTTTCTTAACGTTCATTTGTAGTCCATAGTCCATACTGACTTGATGTAATCTATTTACTAATAGTTGCAGTGCATCTAGACTGTCTGCAAAAATAGCGGTGTCGTCTTCGAATCTTATGTTGTTCAAAATTTTTCCGTTTATTGATATACCCTGTTCTTCCTCTGATATTGCTTCCTTAAAAATAGCTTCGCTGTACAGATTGAATAACAATGGAGACAACACGCAACCCTGTCTAACACCTCTCTTGATTTTTCTGGCCTCTGTTTCGGCATTTTCGATTTTAACCCTTGCTTTTTGATTCCAGTACAGATTGACAATGACCCGTATATCTCGACTGTCCACATTCTTCTCTTTTAAAAGTTTTATGAGTTTCTGATGTCGTACTCTATTAAAAGCCTTTTGATAGTCTATAAAGCAGACATAGAGATCTTGGTTCATATCTAGTCGTCTTTGCGCGAGAACGTTAAAAGCGAACAGAGCGTTACAATCTTAAATTCACTCAAACCTAGCAAATATATCCTACACTTCTTGACTGCCCATACTATAGGAAGAAGTTCTATCTCGATCATAGCATATCTGGTTTCTGTATCTGACAGAAATCTTGACCCACTCTGTATAAGCTTCCAGTTTTCGTCGTCTTTTTGCAGTAGCACATAACCAAGGCCATTTGATCGAGAAGCATCTGTATGAAGCGCGGTTGGTAATAATGGATTGAAGTACATTTTGGAACTACTAATGAAATAAAAAATTTTAGTAGTTCCAAAATGACACAAAATCTAGGTATCGGACAAAAAAGTTTATTTGAAGAAAGTGTATTTTTTGTTCTTCTTAATGGCGGTACAGGCTCGTTTTTTAATATTGTATTTAATTACAGAGTTATGTCCACATATTAATATATTTTTCAAATTGGGCTCTGTACCGCCATTCTTTATTATATTACGAATACGTGTGCCAAATATCTCGAAAAAATATTCAAAATTACAGCCGCAATCTTGGAACGCGTTTTGGCTACCTGTTGATCGCTACTGTATCACCTTAATAGATTATTTGACACTGCAAACTTCCAATTACGTTAAGTTTTGATTTGTCTGCGGATTCCGGGGCCAAAGTAGAGCGTTGTAAATCAGATCTAATATATTTAAGCAAACGCATAAGCTCTTCATCTGCCACACAGACTTCTGCGCCTGTATCAGGGGTGGCTTTATAAGAAAATGTTATGTTTTTGTTTGAAATTGAATTTGTTTTTACTTCAATTTGTCGGTTTCTACTTTTTTTAGCAGCATAATCGATAGAAGTAATTTTTAACGGAATGGGACGTTTCATCGCCGCCGGTTCATCGCCGCCGTTTCGATGCCGCCGGTTCATCGCCAGTCCTTTTCATCCGCCAGTCCTTTGATTTTGTATTATGGGAGATGACACGATACGATGTTAAATTCAGTTCAAAACTTATGACAAATAAAAAGATAAAATATTATTATCTTAATTTACTGTTCTATTTCTACTTTCCCTAAATTTGATACTAAATAGTATTAAATTTGTAGTTTAAATTATATTTTATATTATAAAAGTGTAAAAGTCTATTAAAAGATTAAGTATGGCAACGGGAATGGTCATATCTCGCATTTCCTAGAATTCCTAATTAATACTAAAAATAAATAATAAATGTAACTGTCGAAAATTCGGAAATATATCAGTTAGCGATTAACTGACTGGCGATGAATCGGCCGGCGATGAACTGGCGGCATCGAAACGGCGGCGATGAACTGGCGGCGATGAAACGTCCTAGACCCAATTTTTAAACACCCTATATTGACAGGTTCTTTTATGGGTTCAGTTGGAATATCTACGGAACGAATCTCTTTTGAAGAATCTATACTCTGGGTATAGAGATTTTGAAGAAAAGAACTGACGAAATAGGGGCAAAATAAATGAGAAGACAAAATAAATGAGATGTATTTAAGACAAAAAGAAGAGGGGCTTAGCTCAGCAGGACAAATACAATGGGCAGAGAGACACTAAATCTCAAGTGAGTATTCGGGCTAGCTTCAATACACCGAATATTGGCTTTAGAGATATAAAAGGAAAGATTTGATAATTAAATGATAGTAACTAGGAAGAAAATGAGACCTGTTAATACAAAACTTAATACAACTAGGTAAGACCACTGGAGATAGATCGAAATAAAAGGACGATAAAGAGAGAAGAAAATGGGCGCCAACTCGGACAGCTCAATTTCCTGGATCCTATATTTGAAAGCTTACTCTACTACTTTAGCGAAAAAGAAAAAAAAACTAATTTTTGTGCCCAGAATTTGAACAGCTCGAGATTTTTTTGAAGTAACGAACGACAGGAACTAATTGACACTGGAAACAGCCACCTGAAATAGGAAATACTAAATACTAACCTTGTCTTGCTATATTATATACTGGTGATACAGACTGAAATAAAACACAAACCTTAATACTCACAAATATATTGACAATAAATATGTTATATATATCTTAACAGTTTACATATAACTCTATAAACACAATAACAGTGGTATTGGGTGAGGTATAGGTCAAACAGGACCAAAAAGTCTCTACTAAGCAAATAGTCACTACACACTGCGCTAAGCAAAGGTATTAATCACAAAATCCAAAAACAAAGTCCGTTAGAATAGCATAAAATCCTTACAACTAAAGTTAGTAATATTCCCTAAATGAGCTCGACTGAAGTGAAATACACGAAAGAACGCTACGGTTACCAAAAATTAAGTATCTCACCTAGCAAAATAATAATAATTATACAATTAATTTATATAAATGAGCTGGTCAGTGACTCTTTATATACAATGTAAAAACCGCCTAGACATATTCCCTATTTAAAACCCTCGACGAAATTTTACTACCCGATTCCCTATTAAATTTTAAGATACAATTATTTATGATTATTAAACAAGACCTGATTTTATTTATTTGAACTAACTACTACTTATATTGAATCAAAGAAAGAAAAAAAAAACAACGACTTAAAACCCTATCTATCACGAAAAATATGTACTCTACCTGATCGTATGCATACGAAAAGTTTACACTGTAGCAAATATATATTACCCAAAAGTAAATAATAAAAAAAAGTAAATAAACTTGGCTTTTACACAACAGCCGGTTTAAAAGTAGGGTTGCAGGTCCATAGAAATGAATTCTTTTGGCACGATAACGTTGGTTGGCTGCTGTGGTGAGTAAGTCATACTGTAAGGTCCTGGGTGAAAATGCTGGTTGTAGTAAAATCAGTTATGGTTTTCTTCAACAAAACAGCGAACTCCATGAGGAAACCATAACAGAGTTGCTACTAATTCAACTGGTACATATTCAAGTGAGGTAAAGTTATGTTAACTAAGTGCCTAAATGACTAAATGGCTATGTAGTAACTAAGTGACGGAATCTAAAATAAAATTTATTAAGTTTAATTACATTATTTATTAAAATCTCTGTACCAGTACAGCAGTTCACTGAACTGGACCCAAAACACAACATCAGGTTAGGTATACATATGTCATGTCAAAATTTCTGAAGCTTACTTCAATTCAGACATGACAGGGACATGCGCATTAGATGGGCGTGACAGAAGGCTGTATAGATACTCGTTAAAACTTTTTATAATGTTACCTCATAAAAAAATGAAAGAAAAAGCCTAATGATAGCACATGAAATAAATTGGAATTTAAATTTGACAATAAAACTTGGCCTTGACTGACTGTTTCTTTGCAAATGAATAAAGGATAATATGAGATATAATTTGGAATTTATATGGTAAATTAATCTAACGAAACAACCCTAACTACAATGATGCATTACAACGAAAAATAATGAGAAATATATCAACATTTTACTTACTTGGAAAGGCAAAACACGCTGGCATTAGACTTTCTTTATGTGGAAAGATAAATGTAATTTTGATATCATCGCTATTCCAAAAAAATGGTCTTAGCTAGTGTTCCTTGTTTTAGTTATATATCTGTTACATTCTTATCCAAAATCTCGTTCAAAATCCGCCACTTAGAAAAAAAAAAACAGCGCGTTCGCCCACAGAGTTTGACCAAAACTGAGGTTCCAATCGACCAAAATCGATTTTTTCCTCTTAGCGCGCCTGTGCAGCGAAAGGTCGTTGTAAGATCGGCGCGGGCGTCTCCCAAGGATTTTCTAGAGGGGTATTTTTAATAAAATTGTAATGGGATTTATTGAGTTAATAGCGTAACCGCTACAAACAGCATTTTGGTATAATGCCCCTTTCGGTTACATTTTTCATAAGTTGCATTGCTAGCCGGGCACTTGTAATTATTGTGCCTTGAAAAACCGCACTTTAAGCATTTATTTTTTATTTAAATTGTTACTAGGCTGATTAACTTTGATTTTTGCAATGCTTTGGTTGCATATATTTTCTTCAATTAAGGCTGCTTCCTCAGCTTCGCATAATTTGAAATGTCTTCAATCTTTGCTGAATCTGAGAGAGTTCTGCATTTTTTTCTTATGTTAGCATCAAAAGTGACTCTATGACATGATCGGCTAGAAACTGATCGTAACAACTTGAGCATGGATCTGTAAGTTGGAACAATTTGACTTTTTCTCTATAAAAAGTGGAAGAAGATTCTCATTGCTCTTGCTTTCTGTTCTTGAAGTGACTTCGTCTCAAGCGTCTATTCTCCTTCTTTTTAAAATATTCTTCCAATTTATTTAGTAGATTTATGTAATTTGAGCCACTTTCTTTATCATATTTTATTACTAACCGGGCCATATCTGATATATCTTGATTAAAATATGATTCGAGAAGAGCTAATAATTTTTTATTGGGAGCGTCTTTTACGTTTTGAAAGGATATATTTATAGTTCTCAAATTTTCGTCTCCAGTCCTTGAACTGTAAGTAAGTCAAGCTTTCTACCAATTTTTCAGGACCAACCACGGCATTTGATAAATGTAAGTTGTAGTTTATACTGTTATTCAACGTTTTTGAATTCTCAGCCTCTTCTGCTATTGAAGATGTGGCTGCGGGGTTATCAGTCGAGACAACAGTAGTTTTTGACAGCAGTACTTGCATCATATCTTGCAAATATGTGATGCTATCTTGTGTGGAACTTACAAAAGGTTCGAGATTTGTAATTCGATCATCGGAACTCTTTTCTTCATTAAAAGAAATACTGGTTTTGGTCTTTCTTTTTGGCATCTTCTATTTTGTAGGTTTAGAAATGCGCCATTATATGTTCGTTAAATATAATTTATTTAATGATACTGACAATCAACAAATTATACTAACCTGAGTACATAGTATAAGTCTAAATATATATTAACTATAGCTATAATATTCCTACACACATTAAAACAAACACTTCTGACATCAATAAACAAAAATGTCATAGTAAAAACAATTGAAAGTGCGCAGGCTCAAGGCAAAGGTAAAGATAAACTCATTAAGGTAAAGGTAAAGATAAACTCACATCTACCTTTTCATATTTAAGGTAGAAGGACATCTACTAGCATAATGCTCAGTAGAGAGAGACAAATAAGGTAACTCACATACTCACATCAACTAATCCAAGCAAGTGGTAGAGACAGGTAACCAAGCTTAAGGTAATAAGATATGTTAAAACTCAAATCATTTAAAAGATAACAGCCTAGGAGATGACAACCAAGTTAAACAGACTTACTTACTGCTGAATATCCGAACGATCCAATTCCATATGACACATTCTAATTTCAACCTAAGAGACACTCTAGGAACAACATATAGATTAGTATATTTCTGAGCCAAGTGAAGTGCACAAGTCCAGGGTGATCAGTCCTGAACCCACGCTAAAACTCCGACACAGATAAGTGACTGCCTATGCTCTATGGGCATGGTTCTAGAACCCATGCAAACCATAAACCAAAGGAGATACTCCAACAAAAAAAAAATTCCCTAATTATCCCTATAAATACATGTCTATTTAACCCAGAATTCAAGATGGGGAAAATTCCCATTATCCATCCTGTACTCCTATGATAGGCAGTTTGGACTTTCAAGTGACAACTACCAGCAAAATGAACAAGTCCATAAACTAGAATATTAAACAACATTAAGATAAGATAAAATAAGATAAAAGGCACAACAACAGATGTTAACCAGGTAAACAATAGATAGACAGATCTTAAATAACAAACTGGTCCCTCACAATTTAATCTTCGTCTGAAGATGAACCATCTGAATTATCAGACAAGTTATGTGGACCTACAGTCTTATCCTCGAGTAAATCTTTGACATGAAACCTTCCTAGTTTCCTGCCAGTGGAGGTTTCCTTCAACTCATAAATCAAAGGAGGAATAACCTTAATAACAGTGCAAGGTATGTATTTTTGACACAGCTTGGCAGATTGGAAATTCACTTTATCTGATTTGACAAAATTTTTCTTCAAAACAGAATCTCCAACTCTGAAAGATAAGGCTCGCTTTCTCAGGTCATAACGGCACTTATTTCTATCATAAGATGCCTTTAAACGTTTGCGAATATCCACATAGGGTACCCCGTCAAAATAGCCCCGTCGAAAAAGCTCCGACAAAGTAGCCCCGACATAATATCCCGCACACAAAATAGCTCCGACAAAATAGCCTACAGACAAAATAGCCGCGGAATAATAGCCCGCCGACAAAATAGCCCCGACAAAAAAGCTCCCTTCTGAATTCATCATGAAATAATCCCTTAAAAATACATTTTTTCGGAAATGGTATTTAGTAATTATCCTCTATTCACATCTTAACTAAATCTTAACCACATTAAATGAAAATGGTCTTTTCAGAGAACTCGAGTCCTGTCTTCTCTGCCTCTTGGAAGTTTGAACATTTAATTTAAGCGAAAATCAATGTTTATTTGTGATATAAACATTTTTTCTGTTTTCGGGCAACAGTAAAATGCATTTTAAATTAAATAAATTACGTAGGTACATTCTTCTTTTTTTGTCAAATAATTTAAATTAAACAAAAGTTTTTGGACACCTTGTATAAATAATTATGTAATTGTTTCTATTACTAAATATAGAATTAAATAACCTTTCAAATGAGCTAGCACACGACCCCTATTCTTATTTAAAAAAAATCATCGATTACGTCATCACGCGCAGATGGATGACGTCATTAGTATAACATATATAACAGAATATCGTAATTTAAAAATAAAAATCGATCTATTTCAGGATTTTTTCTTAACGTCGCGGGTTTACGAAATAACGAATTTATTCCTTCCATTTGCACCATACCGTACGTATGAATTGCCGATATGAATGAGTCAGATTAAACTAAATTATTAGAAGAATTTTTTACTGAGCAACAACATTTTTGTTTAATTTATTAATATGTTGTATTTTGACAACGACGTCCGAAGTGGAAGTCGAAACGTTAATAAAAATAATTTTTTTAGTAAATTGTGGATTATTTCCCAATTTGAATAGTAATTTAAAATAAATGGTACTCCGTTAAAAGGTAAAACTTTTTATTGGAGGTGTTTTCTAAGAGGCTGTTTTAGCCGGGGCTGTTTTGACCGGGGCTATTTTGTGTGCGATCTATTTTGTCGGGGCTATTTTGTCAGCGGGCTATTTTGTCGAGGCTATTTTGTGTCGGGGCTATTTTGACGGGGCTTTTTTGACGGGGCTGTTTTGACCGGGCTATTTTGACGGGTCACGTCCACATAGATATCAGGAAGATGCTGAAGATCTACTAAACGGTGTAGCTTATCTGATATTGCAGGAAAATTAGTGGCATTATCTGAAATCTTACCAAAGTAATCACCAGAAAGAGGAACATGGCGACCAAACATTAAATAAGATGGAGGACATTTGGTTATTTCGTGAGAAGAAGTCCTGATAGCTTGTACTATAGAGTGGATATGAGTATCCCAAGCTCTCTGATCAGGAAATGAATATGATCTCAAAGCAGTCACGATTGATTTGTTAACTCTTTCGGTATGATTAACTTGTGGATGATAATTCGCACTGTACCAGATCTTCTGTACATTATACTTTGTCATGAGATCACGAAAAGCCTTAGCTGTAAACTTGGGTCCATTGTCGCAAGACACGATCTGTGAAACACCATAAATTAGGAAAACTTCATTCTCCAGATACTTGATAATTGCTGAAGTAGTTGCTTTAGACATCGTATGAACCAAAGGAAATTTTGTAAAGTAATCAACAACTACTAAGGCATATTGAGAACCTTTATATGACCTAGGATAAGGACCAATAAGATCTAAAGATATAAGTTGGAAAGGAAAATCAATCCGTCGATAACTACCCATTAAACCTGGTTGAGGAAGATTTGTCGACCTACACGTAGCACAAATTTTGCATCTAGCGAGGTAACTACGAATAGTCTGACGCATCTTCGGCCAGTAATACAGTTCAGATATACGACGGAAAGTTTTGTAGAAGCCAAAATGAGCTGTAGTAGGATGGTCATGAAAAGCGGCCAAAACCTCTGCTCTGTTTGGAGTTGGAACTACTATCTTCCATTCAGACATTCCCGTAAGGGCATCCATAGAACTTAAAACATGTTTATATAAAACACCATGCTCAACTTTAAAATCAGAAAATTTTCCTGGAACATTCTGGACATCATACATTTTTCGATACCAGTCATCTGGTTGTAAAGTAGATAAATCTAACAAATTAATATCAAAAGTTCTAGATAGTGCATCAGCGACTACGACACCTGCAGCTTTACGATGAACGATTTTATAATCGTATTGTGCCAATTTTAAAATCCACCTAGCCAAACGAGGAGATGGGTTCTTCATACTCTGTAACCACACCAGACTACTATGGTCAGTTATGACCGTGAAAGAACGACCTTCAAGAAAATATCTGAAATGTTCAATACCCGTAATTATGTCTAACAACTCTTTTTCAGTTGTCGTATAATTTTTCTGGGCTTTATTTAATTTCCTGCTGGTGTAAGCTATAGGGTGTTCTTCTCCATCTACAATTTGATAGAGTACACCACCAGATGCTGTGTTTGAACAATCAGTCATTAAATAGAAAGGCTTAGTGAAATCTGGGGTTACCATAACTGGGGAGTTTGTGAGAGCCTCCTTGATTTTAATGAAAGCTTAATTAGCTTCAGGAGTCCACACAATATTTTGTCCCTTTTTCCTATTTTGAAGCAAATCAGTGATAGGGGACAACAAGCTAGAATAAGACTTAACAAACTTTTTATAATAGTCCACCATTCCTAACAATCGACGGACCTGGGTGGTATTTTTAGGCACAGGAAAATCACGAATAGCTGACATCTTGTCAGGGTCAGTATGTAAGCCATGAGAATCAACAACATATCCTAAAAACTTAATAGAATTACGACAAAAGCTGCTTTTATCTAAGTTAATAGTCAAATTTGCGTCTTTTAGACGCTGAAACAACTGTTGCAATACAGAGTATGAGTTTCAAAATCAGGAGTAATGACTAGAATATCATCAAGATAATATTGACAAAAGTGATCTAAAGCAGGGCCTATTACCAAATCCATTAATCTACACATAGTCTGGGGAGCAGACACCAGACCAAAAGGCATTGTAGTAAACTGGTACAATCATTTGCCACTTACTGCAAAAACAGTAAGCTTCTTACTCTCTTCGCTTAGTGGAATCTGTAGAAATGCCTTCTTTAAGTCGACAGATGAAATGTATTTCGCGTTTTGTAACTTAGTCAGGATGATATCTATACGAGGTATAGGATAAGCATCCCTGTTCATCGTTATGCTGTTAAGTTTACGTCCGTCAAAACAAACACGGAAAAATCCCATCCTTCTTCTTCGTCAACCATAAGGGACTACAGAAAGAAGACGACCTCTGCTCGATAATACCGAGCTTAAGCATTTCATCTACTTCCTTAACTAAGCTTTCCTGTCAGGCTTGTGGCAAGGAATATTGGTATTATCTTAAGGGCTTAGACGAACCCACATCAATGTGATGTTCGATGAGATGAGTTCTACCTAACTGATTCTTCGAAGAGATAGAAGAGAATGATTTAATGACTTTATTCAACTGCTCTAACTCCTGAAAATTAAGTCTACTCATATCTTTAACTGCATCACCACAAGACATATTAAAAGAAGAGACAGATAAAGAAAATTCGGTAAAATTCAATTCTCTATTAAAAGTTTTCAGAAAATCCATCCCTAGGATAACTGAATTCTTAACAGAAGGTATAATAAAAAATGTAATCATGCTTTTACATGAACTAACAGAAATCTGAGTTGTAAACTGACCTAAAATCGGTTGGACTTGACCATCAGCTGTAGTCAATTGCAAACTCTCATCTATTTCTATCTTAACATTAGAATTCTGGAGAAATTGCAGACCTAGAGAACCTAAAATTGAGATATTGGACCCTGTGTCCAGTAAAGCTAAACAAGAATGTCCTAAGATAGATATTTCAAGGTACGGACAATTATCCTTGTTTTTACGAACCAACAATGAATTAATGTCGACATCTACAAGAGAAGATAAGGGACTACTGGGAGAAACTACAGGAGAGTCACAATGCACCTGATCTACTAACGTTGTCTGATTTTCGGTTGATACTTGCCGTTCCGTGGTCTTTTGTCTTTCGGTAGAGGGTGAGATGATTGACTTGTGGAAGCTTGTGCTTCCAGACCCGAGAAACTGGTTCCTTGGTTTTGAGGCTATAGTATTCCCTGTATTTTGATGAGGAGTGGGAGCCAGGGAAGACGATCCACCCCTTCTGTCGTTTCCAGAACAGGATGGACACTCGGATTTACGGACCCCTTGACGTCCACACCCATAGCAAAACCGAATTCTAGGCTCAGGACAGTCGTAGTACCCATGTGCTACATGACGACAATTCCAACAGGTAATCTTCGAATTAAAGGTAGATACGTTACCCGACCGAGAATAACTTTGCCTACCAGAATAGGACGATTCCTGGTTTCTGGCATTTGACCGACTAGGGACACTAGATACAGTGTCAGAAGACCATGACAACACTACTTCTAACCTCTTACATTTTTCTGTAAGATCAGCAACCGAGAGAATGTCAGTGAGTGCCAGACTCGGATGATAAGACGGCAACAAATTTTTCTTAATAAATCTTACTACATGGGACTCAGAAAGAGGGACCTCCAAACGTTTACACAAACTAACAACTTCATTGATTTTTTTTTAATATGGCTTCGGCAGTTTGCCATACATCCAGTTCCATGATCGTTTAATCTCATTAGGCGCAGTAAATAGTTTATGAATAGACTAGAATAGATACATTTAAAGTTGGAAATCAATACAACAATTAGTGAAAAGAAGAGAAATATATATATATATATATATATATATATATATATATATATATATATATATATATATATATATATATGTATATATATATATATACCCCACCATGTTTCACTCTTCCATTCATTGACATTTTTCATATGTTAGGTCGTCCGACCGACATAGCTCCACAGTATATGGAGGAGCGAAAGAAATCAATGTAAATCGATTTAATTTATCATATTTCACCTTTCTACAACTTTTTAGAGGGACGACTTATTATGGTTTTTTTAACATTTTGTATAATTTAGTTTGAGACATGACCGAGAGTTGCGGCGGCGCCACCGCTCGACGTATATTGACTGCAGTATACGAAATGTAGGTATTTCCGATGGTAGGTCTTCCGCTGAATATATGTTTATATTTTTACATAGCATAGGTATTCCGCAAATCGGGCAACACTGCATGCAATTAAATCTATTTTAGGAATATTCGACTGTTGGTCTCTCGCGTCGTTTATCGCCTAATATCTTGAAGTATTAGCACCGCTTATTTATGACTACCTATATAGTGGTTTCATAAATAAATGCGTGTATAATTTTTCAGTGTTTTTTATTTTTGATGTTTTTTGTTTCTGTTTTTTTTTTGGTTTTGTTATTTTTTCCATTGTTTATTAAACTATGTTTATGTGTGTGTTCATTCTAGTTTTTCAGTGGATTTAGTAGTTATTTTTTATATTTGTTTTATTTTGTTTAATCTTACATTTGATTTAGATGTGTGTACATATAATTCTATAATATAGATCAAAACATACATTTCGCTATTCTTACTATTATATTAATTAAAATTAATATAGTGAGTTTTAGTCCACTACAAACGCATGGGCATTTTAATTCCAATTATATTTATGTAATGTATTATCGTTTATTAGTAAATATACCTGTATTTTAATAATTAATACATACATACATAATCGATTGCCTCTTATACCCATAGGTTATATGCTGCTCTCTGCAAATTTCCGCCACTTCTTCCTATCTGCTGCTAAAACTTTTGCTTCTTTCCACGATGTTCCTCTTTTCTCCAGTATTTCGTTTACATTAGTGTTCCAGCTTTTGCTTGGTGTACCCCTCGTGCTTTTATCCACTGCTTTGGCCTCCCATGCCATTTTCACTTCTATGTAACCAGTCATTCTTATCATGTGTCCAGCCCATTTAACGTCTTTTCTTTAATTTTTTCGTTGAACGATTTTACCTGTAGTTCATGTCTTATATCTTCGTTTCTTCTTTTGTCTAATCTTCTTGCTCCCACCACTATTCTAAACTATCTCATTTTTGTAGCTTGTAATCTTTTTCTTTGTCTGTCGTTCAGTACCAAGTTTTCTGCCCCGTATATTTGAATTGTCTGTATAATTAATAATATTAAATATATCGTGTATATTTACCTATCAACGGTATTATTTATATTATTTTAAAGTGCGCATACTCCACTTGTCGTGGACTAGTCCTTAACTGTCTCCGAGAACACACTTAATAGTACGGGATCCGAATAGGAGGTCGAAATGTACCTACCCATCTGCTTGCCGGATGAAACATTTTTTTTATTAAATTTCATACATAGACAAACACTACCAGCATGGGTTGCCTATCAAAATGGTGTCATAGCTATCCTTAAGGGGGGCCGTAGGGGTTGAAATCAACATTTTAAGCACATTTTTTTGAATTTTTTTTGAAAGTATGAGAGAATAATTTTATTTTTAAATTAAATAAGCATATTAAGTATAATTCGAAAACTATTTAAAAAAAATTCAAGAAAAAATATTGAAAAATAAGCCAACGGTGGACATCAGAATTTATCATTGGATCATGGTAGACAAAAAATTCAAAAAGATTTTATTAGCTTATGACTTCTTGAGGTAACGCTGTCAAGTCTCTTTTAGTTTTAATGATCTTTGACTTTTTAGTATCACTCAGAAGACAAAACAATGAAATTTTTTACAGAAAAAAGGGTGAAAATCAACATATTCATTATTGTTAAACAAAATATAAGCATAAAACAAAGTGTATTACGATATCTCGACAGTGTTACCTAAAGGAATATCTAACGAAAATATGTACAAAATTCCAGGTGAGTTGGTCAAGTGGTTTTTGAGTTACAATGTCTAAAGTCTTTGAAAATAGCAGTTTTGAGAAAAACGCTTTTAAAGTATTGTCAACTTTTATTTTCATTTTTTTTTGTCTGTCAAAACATATAGTGATGCAAACCGGAATGTTTTTGAATCGCGGGGTAATTTACAAAAGAAAATGAGAACAGCTGTTGATCGTTTCTCACTAAGCTCAAGCGCGCTGACGCGAAGATACTGCAAACCGAGTCGAAGGTAGGAAGATAGTGTTGAATATCCCTATCTTCGGCTCGCTTTGCAGCAGGTTCGCGTTAGCACGCTTGAACGTAAGAACAACGGTCAGCAGCTGTTCTCATTTTCTTTTGTAAATTACTCCGCGATTCAAAAAGATATTCCGGTGTACATTATTTGACGATTTGACAGACAAAAAAGAAATTGAAAATAAAAGTTGACAATACTTTAAACGCCTTGTCCTCAAAACTACTTTTTTCAAAGGCTGTAGACATTGCAACTCAAGAACTACTTGACCGACCCACCTGGAATTGCGTATATATTTTCTTTAGACATTCCTTGAGGTAACGCTGTCGACATATTTTTTGCTTTATGCTTATTATTTAACAATAATAAATATGTTGATTTTCGCCCCTTTTTTGTGCAAAAAACTACGCCCTCCCCCTTAGGGATTGCTATGACACGATTTTGATAGACAACTCATGCTGGTCAAGTTTGTCTATATATGAAATTTAATAAAAAAAATGCTTCATCCGGCAAGCAGATGGTTACATTTCTACCTCCTATTCGGATCTTAGACTATATGTCTGTAAAACAAATTTAATCAAAAATGGCAAATAAATATTACATATTAACGTCAAATATTTTAAATGTGTATATGTTTAATGCCAAATTGTGGAGTCATGCACGGAGCGAATAGTTAATTTAATGTATATTTTTTTTCGGCGAGTACCTACTCAAATCTAAGCGTTCAAGCTTAAATAACGAGAAAACGGTGCATTTTATAACATACACTTACTTAACACTTGTCAAAGTACTTTGAAATACCTATTAACTGAGCTACAGAAGAAGTTGATAGCATCCAAATTTATGCTCCAAACATTTTTCCAAGCAAATGTTATTGTTTTTTTTTTCATAACTCCGTTAATTTTTATTATATCAGGTTGATCCAAAAACCATTTGAAAGGCAATTTTAATAGCAATAAAATTTTATTAAATTTAAATACATTTTTTAAAAGGATTAATTAAAGGGCCCCGGTTACATGGTTTTCGCAGTAAAATTTAGGCTTTAAGTTTTTCTGTCTCGGTTATTTTGTATCCTTCAAAAATAAAAAAAAGACAAGTAAAATCTTTGCTAACAAAGAAACAGAAATTTCGTTCTGTGTCAAAAAAAAAACTCTATAAACAGGTCAAAATTTATGATGTCATTACTTATGCCAAAAATAAAATAGTCGCATAGGGATTACTAAATATTTAAATTTTTGTGGAAATGGCGTCTGTTTTATTTTTCTCTTTTTCCTAAAAAATCGAAAGGTTCTTCTATTAAAAGTTTTTTCAAGTAAGGAATTTATTAGATGTTTAATAATTAATTTTATTCATTTTAAGTTCAATTCTCTCTTAAGGCTGGAAGATGAGTAGGTTTTCTTGAGAGGGGGCTGTAGCTCAATAATCAAAATGCGCGAATTTTAAGAGTTTAATCTTATACTTTATATGCTATACGAATTATATCTGCGGTACAATAAATATTTTAATCTTTCCCAACGTTTTTCTCTTTGTTGAATCAATTAAAGGGTTGTTTGGGGGGTTAAGACAACGATGACAAGACTACGATGATATCTGTTACATGACAAGAAAGCTAATAGAGGAATATAGGAAATGGAGACTAGAGATCAAAGAGACAAATATATGAATATCGATGGAACGCAGCAGGACTTGCTACTAGACGGAGGAGAAACAATTAGTAAATGTAACGATTATAAATACCTGGAGCTAAAACCACGAAAATCACGAACACTGGACGGAGCCATTAAAAACGGAATATTCAGGGCAGGAAAGGAAAGCAATTACGCTTTTAAACTCAGTACTCTGGGACAAGCAGATAAACAATCAAAACAAGAAATAGATCTATAATGCCGTAGTATAAAGCATTATAACGTACAGCTGCACAGTATGGCATATGAAGGAAAAATCAAAACAAATGTTAGAGGTCACCGAAATGGATTTCTGGAAGATCAAGAAGAGAACATGTCACCAATGAACGGATACGAGAAATAATGAAGGTCACACATACAATAAATGAGGAAATCAACTAAATATAACTAAGATGGTTTGGTCATGTACAAAGAATGGATGAGGATAGAATCCCAAAACAAGTACAAAACTCTCATATATAGCTCGTAATTTATCGCAGTTGTTTTATAACACACATATTTATAAATAGAATAGATGCCTACATACTTTATAAGTATGGATTTTTCTAGTTGAAGAATTAATGTTTTATCAATAACTTTAAGATTCCAAACTCGTTTTAGGGCAAATGCTGAAGTAAAACATAATTTACTAAAATATCTTTGTTATGTTGATTCAAATTTACGGAACCCGAGTTAAATAACAAAAGAATAAACAAAATTTACACCTTACAGACATTAATATTATTTTAGAAATCGACTTTTTCATTAACGAAAGTAGGTACATAACGCAATTAAACTAAAACAAAATATACCTATAACATTTTAAAAACAGAGATAATAATATATTTATAATAATTATTATCAGATTCACCACAAGTATTCATTTCATTTAAATGCTAAAAACCACAAAACAAAACCAAATTAAAGCAAAGGTATAACATCAAAAATAAAACTTAAACAAACGCATCACTATGAACAAACAGGTGATTTCATGACGTCACAGTTCCTTTAAAATTTTGCCATGGCGAGACAAACGTCTAAATCTGGCAACACAGGTTGGTTAATCTATTAAATGCATTTTGTAACAAAAATATACTCAGGAAGACCGAAACCTGTTAGAAATGGATAATGTAATTATACACGTGGAAGATGCAAACAAGGAGGAGAGAAAAATAGTAGATTAAAAAAATAACAAAAAAAAAATGATTTATATTTTTCCACACTGCATAGCATAAAGGTGTTTCAAGCGATATACTCAAATCGAAAAGTACATATACTCACTCCTTCTGGGAGACGACTTATAGCTGCTTTCCGAAAGGAGGAGTTAAACATAGTGGGGTGTATATATATATATATATATATATATATATATATATATATATATATATATATATATTATAGTTTTGTTTTGGGGTTGCAGTCATTTATTTTTTAGGGGCAGGATAAGTAAAACTCTGTGTTATTACCTAGCTTTCGCAAAATATATTTGCTTCTTCAGGGTAAGCTGAAATTTGCTATATATATATATATATATATATATATATATATATATATATATATATATATATATATATATATATATATATATATATATATATATATACATACATACACATTAACATGGGTCACTCGCTTCACGTCCAGGGGCCCATCAGGACATTATAATATAAAACATACACAGGAAAACTAGGCCACGGTAAATAGGATTAAACATATAAAGGAGAGAAAACAAAGGTAAACAGTAAACACAAATTATTATTATTATTATTTTCTTTTTTTTTTCAACTAAAGAAAAATATTACATTTGGTCAAAAAATCGATTATGCAGTCGTAAATTAATCTATTTTGAGTCGCTAGGGCAGATAAAACGTTAAACGGAGGTTTACCGGTAATATGAACTATATTATTATATAATAAGGTGGATTCCAGATTATATTTGGCACAACCAAAAATTACATGATCTAGGTCGCCTTCTACTCCACATTCCACACAGTTTTTACTCTCAACCACATGAATTCTTACAAGATGAGCAGGAAAGCAAGCATGTCCAAATTTTAGCCTAGATATAGTTGTTATATAACGCCTAGGGACATTATAGGTTCTATGCCAATGTGAAACAGGGACAGTTGTGTGTAAATAAGTGTATCTATTTGGGTTGGTAAAGCAAAACTCAGACCATAGATCACTCCATTTATGTTTCAAGACTGCCTTACGTGTGGCAACCAAATCAGAAATACTTGGTAGATATTCTGTGGTATCCCCTGAATAAATACTTAATTTGGCTAATTGGTCCACATGCTCATTATGTTTAATCCCACTGTGTGCTTTGGCCCATATAAATATCACACCTTTTTTAATTTCTTTAAATTGTTTCACCAATTTTTTAATTAATATTATATAGGGATTGGAGTATGTGGTTGGAAAAAAAGGTTGGTTCATAGCTGTGAGAACTGACATCGCATCTGTAACAATAATAACGGAGGATTCCCTGTTAGAAACAAAAACTAGGGCTTGATATATGGCAATTGCTTCCGCACTAAATATGGAAATATTTGCTTTTAATTTGAACATTTTTTCTACCTTTATGGGGATGTAAAAGGCACATCCTGTACCGTCTTCTGATTTGGAGGCATCCGTGTAGACAGTACTGTAGTAGTCCCAATCGGATAAGATGCTCGTTATAATGTTGTTATTTGCTCTTCCAGTGTTTACATAATTTGGTTTAATAAATTTAACGTCATAAAAAAATGTTTCAAAATCATTTATATCTGTGTGTGATTTTAAGTTAATAGCTTCATCAGCAGAAACTGTGTTTTCTCTAAGAGCTTCACATAGGGTTGGAGAGTTTTTCTTTATCCAATATTTATTCGTTAAATCATAAGTGTTTAAATTTATTAATTCGGTATAAAGGAAAGGGTTCTGGTGTTTAATTTTCAGTAAAAAATTTTCGGCCAGGAAAAGTCTTCTAAGAGAAATTGGAGGCTCAAGTGCTTCAACATAAAGGGGTCAATAGGAGTTGTCTTCATGGCACCAATACAGATCCGCAGACACTGGTTTATAAATATGTTTAATTTGTTTAGTAAGTTCTTGCTGGTAGATCCATATAACCAACATCCATAATCTACGATAGAGCGAATGTACGTCCTATAAAAAAGTAAGGAAGTCTGAACATCTGTTCCCCACCAAGTTTTAGTTGTCATTTTCAGAAAGTTTAGGCCTTTTTCACATCTTCATCATTCTCTTATCCCTATGCGGGGTCGGCTTCCCTAATTGCATTTCTCCACCCAATTCTATCTTGGGTCATATCAATGTTAATCCCCTTTACCAACATGTCCTGCCTTATCGTCTCCCCCCAGGTCTTCTTTGGTCTTCCTCTCCTACTCCTTCCAGGAATCTGCACTTCGACTATTCTTCGTATTGGGTGGTTAACGTCTCGACGTTGAACATGACCAAACCATCTTAACCTATGCTCTCTCATTTTGGCATCAATTGGTGCCACACCTAGACTTCCCCTAATATACTCATTTCTAATTTTATCCTTCTTTGTCACTCCACTCATCCATCTAAGCATTCTTAGTTCTCTACGTTCCGTACATCATAGCTGGTCTTATGGCTGTTTTATAGAATTTTCCCTTCAGCTTCATTGGAATTTTTCTGCCACACAACACACCACTCGCTTCTTTCCACTTCATCCAGCCCTAATTCTACTGCATGCATTTCCATCTATTTCTCCATTACTCTGTAATACCGATCCTAGGTACTTAAAACTATTGCTTTTTACAATCATTTCACCATCCAAAGATACCATTTTATTTGTAGTAGCTCCATCTTTAAATGAACATTCCAAATACTCTGTTTTTGTCCTACTAAGTTTTAAACCTTTTTCCTCCAGAGCTTGTCTCCACTGTTCCAGTTTTTGTTCTAAGTCTCTTTCACTATTTCCTACTAACACGACATCATCAGCATACATTAAGCACCATGGAATGTTACCCTGTATTTTCGCTGTTATCTGGTCCAAAACTAATGAGAATAAATACGGACTAAGCACAGAACCTTGATGCAATCCTACTTTCACATGAAATTTATCAGTCTCTCCCACACCTGTCCTAACACTAGTCGTTACTCCCTCATACATATCCCTCACAATCTTTACATATTCACCAGGGACTCCTTTCTTATTGAGTGCCCACCACAGAATCTCTCGAGGAACTCTATCATATGCTTTCTCAAGATCAATGAATACCATATGAGCGTTTGTTTCTTTACTCCTGTATTTTTCCATCAACTGCCTTATAATGAAAATTGCATCTGTTGTTGATCTACCCTGCATAAAGCCAAATTGATTCTCGGATATTTCGGTCTCTTCACGTATCCGTCTATCAATTACTCTTTCCCATATTTTCATGGTGTGGCTAAGCAGTTTTATAGCCCTGTAGTTTGTACATTGTTGTATATCTCCCTTGTTTTTGTAAACAGGTACCAGTATACTGCTTCTCCATTCGTCTGGCATTTGTCCAACTTCCATAAGTCTATTAAATAGACCTGCTAGCCACCTTGTTCATGTCTCTCCCTATGCTCTCCATACTTCCCCAGGAATATCATCTGGTCCTACCGCTTTTCCTTTCTTTATTTCTTGAAGCGCTTGAGCCACTTCCTCGTTGGTTATTTTGGTGACCATTGATGCTACTGTCTCCGTTGACTCTACAGGCTGCCTGTCAAATTCTTCATTTAATAAGCTGTCAAAGTACTTTCTCCATCTCTTTTTGACATCCCTTTCGTGCACTAGTATTTTATTATTTTCATCTCGGATACATCTAATCTGATTAAAATCTTTTGCTTTCTTTGCTCTCTGTTTGGCTATTTTGTATATCTTCGTTTCGCCTTCCCTGGTTCCAAGTTGATCGTATAGGTTTGAATACGCTTCTGCTTTAGCTTTTGCTACTGCTACTTTCGCTTCCTTTTTGTTGACCATATAGTTTTGAAGATCTATGTCCGATCTGGTTTCTTGCCACTTTTTATATAATTTTCTCTTCTCTTTTATTTTTCCTTGTACTTCATTTGACCACCACCAAGTCTCTTTATCCTCAAACTTCTTTCCTGACGTTTTCCCAAGTATTTCAATAGCCGTCTCTCTAATAATATTGGCCATTTTTCTCCAAATTGTGTTAGGGCTTCCTTTCATGTTCCAACATATTTTTTCTACTATTCTTTCCCTGAATAGACCTTCCTTCTCATCTTTTAGCATCCACCACTTGATTTTTTGTGGTCCTCTCCGATATTTTTGTTTAGTTTCGCTTTTTACTTCGATGTCCAGAACAATCAGCTTATGTTGTTGGCTTTTTCACATCTATTTAACATATATTCTATGTGAAATTTCTATGTGAGATTGTCATCCAGTATAATGCCCAAATATTTAACTACCTTTTTAAAAGGAATTTCTCGCTGTTTTACTATAAATGTTTCTATATTGGGAATATTATGTTACTGAAAATGGTCATTGCTGATTTTGTGGTCGACAGTTGAAGGTGGTTTTCTTCCAACCATATTTCTACAACATTCTAAGTATCCATTAAAAATCCAAAAGCTTCATCTCTCTTCTTTGTTTCGCAATATATGCTGAAGTCATCTGCATATTGGATAATCTTAAAAGGATATTCTTCCAACTTTAATTTATGTAGGTCAGCTGTGTATAAATTGAAAAGAAAAGGACTTACGACAGCTCCTTGTGGAATTCCTGTAAAAACATATCTTGGGCCTAATAAATGGTTGTTAAAATCCCTGACATAAACATGTCTTTCTGAATATAATCCGATAATAGCATATACTATTGCCTTGGGAATTTTAAAAATCAATAATCATTTTTTTACTCAAAATATTTAAGCTTAAGGTGTCATATGCTTTCTCAATATCAATAAAAATTGTTGGAAGATAGTTATTTCTAGAGAAATTATTTTGAATATTTGTTACTAAGGTTGTAAGTGCATCTAGCGTACCCACTCCGCTTGTGTATGCAAATTGACAGGGCGTAAGCAGGTGTTTTTTATGTAGCCACCATTCCAGCCTATGTTTTATCATACGTTCGAAAGTTTTTTGCACACATGATAGCAGAGAAATCGGTCTATACGAATTGGCCAAATTAGGGTATTTACCTTGTTTAGGAATCGGTGTGATTATAATTTTTCTTAAGTCTTCAATGCATTCACCTGCAAGCATCTCATCAAAAATTTGTAGAAGAAACGTTTTTGCTATAATTGGTAGGTTCTCTAACATTGGATGCTTTATTTGATCAAAACCCGGGGCAGTACATTTTTTATTTCTTAAAGCATAATTTAGTTCATTAATGTGAAAATTATTTGCCAAAAAATGATTTTTATCTAAGAACGTTTGTTCGATATTTACAGTGGAAGGAACAGTCTGGGGAGCTACATGATTAAAAAACTCATCTATTAAATCATCATTATGTGGCTTACCCAGGTTTATTGTTTTACGATTCATTTTTTTTGCTTGTTTCCATATCATGCTCGCTGGAGTATTTTTGTTGAGATTGGAACACCATTCAGTCCAACTTTTTTTAGCTTTTTCTTTTAATGTTCGTTTAGTAAGTGCCATGCATTTTTGGTATGCAAGAAAATTACCTTTTGTGGGGTTTTCTTCGTATACTTGCAGTACATGTTTTCTTTCAGAAATTATGTTGTCACATTCTGCATCCCACCAAGGTGAAGGTGTTCGATTTTTACACTTAAATGGTCTTTATTCTTTTAAAGTTCTTTGTGCTGCATTATTTATACAAATTATTAAGAATGCATATTTTTCTTTGGTGGTTTCATATTCTGCATCCGTAGAATTATAAAAATAGTCTTCCACAATCTCTTTATATTGCTCCCAATTAGCTCCTTTTAGGTTCCATCTATATCGCGGAATTGTGATATCCTGCGGAATTTGTTGCATTGCAAGAGTTATTTTTATCATAAGGTAATACACGTAGGTTCGCCCGTATTCATAACTACAAAATCACAATTATTGCTTGCTTCAATGAGTTGTTTACCAATAGAATCGTTTTTATGCGATCCCCAGGTGGCATGATGCGCGTTAAAATCCCCACCAATAATACATGGAGTTGAAAACTGCGAAAAAAATATTTACCCAATCAGTCGTGTTGGTTTTAATGTCCGGTGCCCTATAAACGGAAATTATACTTAAAGTTTTATTGTTGAATTTAATATTAATACCACAAACAAGAAGGTCGACATTAAAATTGGAAACTATGCTTAATTCTATGTGTGAAATCGATTTTTTGACCAAAATGCAAACTCCATTATAACCTACAAAACTATATACTTTGTTGAGTTTAAACCATGTTTCACTTATTATTGCCACATCAATATTATTATTTACAAGATAATGCATTAAACTATTTTTATTGGAAAGAGCAGAACGTGCGTTCCACTGACAAATATTTAATGTCTTTAGTAATGGAGTTATTTAGTTATTAATTATTTAATTTAGTTATTAATTATTTAATTTAGTTACTTTTTACATGTGTCCTCCAACACTTTATTTATTCCTGTTTGAATTAAATCATTATTTAAATTTTTTATATCTTCAATAGTATGAATACTTTTTAAAAACTCAACTATAAAATCTGCAATTGACTTTACAATGTTTTTATTATTTAAATTTTGATAAGTTGGTGGATTATTATTTCGAGGCAGTGGTTGATTAGGGCTAAACTGAAAGGGGAACATCGGTTGTGGAGGAGGAGTGTCATTAGAAATTCGACGTTTTTTATTGCTATTGCCGGTAGGACTACGTTAGGATGTGTGGTCAAAACATAATTGCTATTTTTCTTAAAATTTGAGTGTAAAAAGGAGTTAGAATTTCCAGACTTGGATTCAACTGCTGGTAAAGGCGGAAAATTTTCGTTGAACAAAATAGAAAAACTATTGTTAACAGATATTCCCGAATAAGACATTTCATATTTTTCTCTTGCTTCATTAAAGGGAATATTCTCCTCAACCATAATATTCTTAATTTTACGTTGTTTCTCATAATGTGGACATTTTCTTGAAATGGAAACATGGTCATTAGTTTTGCAATATATACAGCGAATTTCTGAATCGTCACAAACGTGATTTTCAACTTTTACGTTACTACATTTAATGCACAATTCCTCAACCTTTTTACAGTTCCCAGAAACGTGTCCAAAGCGCAGGCACCGGTAACATTGCGTAATTCTGCTGAAAAACCGCTCTACCGAAAAATAAACACTATTTATTGAAATATAATTAGGTAAAGTATTCCCTTCAAAGGTTACAATAATGGTTTTTTTGGAGACATACTGTATATCACCATCCTTTTCAATTCTACGATGTGTACGTTTAATATCAACTACTGTTGAGGGAGATGTTATGTTATCTAAAATATATTTCGTATCGTATTGAGTATCGATATCTCTTATCAAACCCTTAATTTCCAATAAATGATTTGGTATAAACGCTACAAGATCATTTTCTGATAAAAGAGGATTGTTTACTAAAGCATTGGCATCAGAAAATTTTTTTAGATAAACTTTTATTCTATTTTTTCCAACGCTTCGAATTTGAATAATATTCTTAACGTTCAATTTCTTATGTAAGAGATCTCCCACAAATAAGGGATGTAAACGCCCTGCATTTTGAATATTTTTCCGTTCGATATAAACACAAATATTATTCAAATTATACTTATCTCCATTCCTTAGGGTAAAAAGTTTAGGTGTTTTGTTTTGTTTATAAATATCCTTTTCATTATCACTAATGAGCTGACGACTGGTTCCAGCTGTTGCTTCAGAACTAGAAGTGGTGTCCATATCTTGTACGGGGACCGATAAATAATTTTCTGATTTCCCATCACTTTTAGAGTTATTTACACTCACTGTCTGGTTAATCGTTACACCTAACGGCGTCTTTATTTTTACAGCTTCCCCCATTTAGGGTGAGCTATTTACACTCCGTACACTATATCACAAAAAGAATTTAAACAAGTTTACAAAGTAAAAATTAAATAATTAATAACCGATACCGGTAATTATCACTGGTTTTGTTGATAGAAATACGTCTGTTACCTAGCAAGTCTATCACGATACTGAACTTCATTGATAAAGATGGTGACTTTCTCCTGGGGAGCTTGTTTACGAGATTTAATTTCGTCCAGTAAGTTGTCCTCATAATTATAAGGAAGAAAATCCGACTTAAGTTTGGCAACTAACTGTTGCCATGAAGTAAAACTACCTCGATTATTGAGGTACCAAGTAAAAGCTGAATTTTTAAACAAGTCCCCTGCGGACGAAAAGCACTCATCCTCACTATTGCCACGTGCTAGACGCAGACATTCTATTTTCTCCAAGAAACTAATTACATTTTCATCAGAACCACCAGAAAAATGTACACCCCATTTATGGATAGGAGCCGATTTAAAGAAAGGAAATGAATTTACCGAAACACTAGGGTTATGAGGAGTGGAGTGAGCCTGTGGAACTACCTTAAACTCAAGTTCGCCTTCCAGATTAAGTATCTTGACGTTGAGAGACTTCTTAATGGCATCCTCTTCGTCATTTACCGACTCTAACAAATGAACCCTACCTGAAACATGACCTAAACGGGGAGTCAAGCGACCATATACGACATCACTATAGGAGCCAACAAAAGAGCTAATTTGGGCCTTCAGATCTGCAATAGTGGCTTCTATTTCACGGACCTCATCACCAAAATTTAGGTGGAAAACTGACAGAACAGTATGACTCCGATTTGCTGAAGCTTGCTTCAACGCACCTCTCAACAAGACCATTTTAGCAGCATCCGTAGTTAAAGATGGATCACTTAACTGACGAATTTTTAATTCATAGTCTAGTTCAGGAGTTAAGAGATGTTCTACCTTAAACGATGCCATTATAAACAACTGGGAAGTAAACACGAGAATGAGATAAAATGTAAGTAGGTAAAGCTCAACTTACTCTGTCCTGTTAATGTTCTGAGTGGATACCTACACCAGTAATGTTTATTTGTTTGGTCCAGTCGTGAAATCCGTTGAAATGTACTGCTACAACTCCCGATAAACCTAAAATTGCATAAACCTATTAATTCGAGGTAGTGATTTACTTTTAATGCTACTCCGGACTTGTAAAAAGTTAAATTCAAGATATTTAAATTTTTAATTTATTTATTGTTAATCTAAAATAGTTATTTAACCAATCAAAACAAAACAATTTATTCAGTCAGCACAGTATACCATAGCAAAACAAGTTTATTCATGGTATAGATATAAGATAAGGTGCAAACAACAAGTTGAAGTACAAAACTGAACGTTAAAGTGAAAATCTAAAAACACAATCACTGAAACCACCAAGATAAAAACCAAAAGTTAAAGGAGATATTTTCAAAGCCAAAAATGTAAAAGAAGCCCTACGTTGGGTCTAGCCAATTGAAGAATATATACTCTGGGTATAGAGATTTTGAAGAAAAGAACTGACGAAATAGGGGGAAAATAAATGAGAAGAGATTTAAGACAAAAAGAAGAGGGGCTTAGCTCAGCAGGACAAATCAAATGGGCAGAGAGACACTAAATCTCAAGTGAGCATTCGGGCTAGCTTCGATACACCGAATATTGGCTTTAGAGATATAAAAGGAAAGATTTGATACTGAAATGATAGTAACTAGGAAGAAAATGAGACCTGTTAATACAAAACTTAATACAACTAGGTAAGACCACTGGAGATAGATCGAAATAAAAGGGACGATAAAGAGAGAAGAAAATGGGCGCCAACTCGGACAGCTCAATTTCGTGGATCCTATATTTGAAAGCTTACTCTACTTTACTATAGCGAAAAAGAAAAAGAAACCTAATTTTTGGGCCCAGAATTTGAACAGCTCGAGAAGTAACGAACGACAGGAACTAAATGACACTGGAAACAGCCACCTGAAATACGAAATACTAAATACTAACCTTGTCTTGCTATATTATATACTGGTGATACAGACTGAAATAAAACACAAACCTTAATACTCACAAATATATTAACAATAAATATGTATATATGTATATATATATATATATATATATATATATATATATATATATATATATATATATATATATATATATAGTGATTTTTTGAATAACGGCAATTCGGTCAGATGAAATAAAACTCTATTTGTTCTAGGTCTCAATATTTCGTCACTATTTGGTGACTTCTTCAGGAGAAAACTGTAAATTTATTAAGATTAGATATGGACAAAAATCAAAACATTTCATTACTTACAACTATAAGAGTGATAATTTAAATTCGTTTAACATATTATATTGAACATTGACTTGAGAAATGACTGATGTTATTTTGACATATATTTCGGAGTTATGGTAACTGCAATATATCTTATGTTAATAGAATATTGTCTAATATTGAAAAAAAAATTATTTTTTTATTTTTAGTGAATACGTCAAAGTAAACAAGAAAAATTATTTGCGAAATTTTAAGGTGGAAAGGTAATAGTAGACAAATGAAAAAGGACTTGAAGTATTTTAAATTGACTATAAAATGTAATCGATGGTACGTAATGAGTTAGTGTAAGACTGGTATTCAGAACTTGAATAAAAATAAGGTAGATTCATTGTTAGTAGATTAATTGAGTAATTTGTTTGTATTTTTTAAATTTTGGGAAAGAATGTTATGAATTACTTAGAATATTACAGTAGATATTACTCAAATGGTTAGTGTCAGTCTTATAATTAATTGATTCTGGAGTTTTGTTAATATGTACCATCTCAAGGAAGAGTCGTTTTTTATAGTTGTCAACTTGTTCCAAAATTTTTACATTATTAAAATCAAATTTATGTCCTGTATTTAAGTGGTGATCTACTAAGGCACAACAGTTTTTTTTGATGTTGCAGTCACTTTTATGTTGAGTGACGCGTTGCTTAAGCCACTGTTTACTTTGACCAATATAACAACCTTGACATTCAATGCAATTTATTTTGTAAATTATGTAAATTATTTCATCTGACCGAATTGCCGTTATTCAAAAAATCACTATTTAACACAGTACGGTCGAAAATATTTGTACAAATAAAAAAAAAAAAATATATATATATATATATATATATATAAAATGATGTTGGATAATCGAGTACAAATATAAAAATAAATAAGCAAAATCATTGGCTAATACTCGTAAAGTGAATGCGAATTTAGTTGGAAATATATATATATTTATATATATATATATATATATATATATATATATATATATATATATATATATATATATATATATATATATATACGTCTTCATATCAAGGCGAGATCCGACTAAATCGAGGACAACCCGAGATCCACCAATAGGAAATTAATTATTGGAGTATATTGTTCATAAGTATCTTTATAATTAACAGATTAATCATGGCACACTTAGAGGGGAAAAGATTTTTGTACTTAAATTTTTCTGATAAATTTACAGCGAAACGAGATCCGTCGCTGAAAAGTAAAGGGGAGGACTTATATACGAAATTTTAGATATTTACCGTTCAACGCGAGATCACACACTGATGCCAGCTCTAAAGAGTATTAGTCAAGCGGTTGGAGCTCGTGTTGTATTGTATATTTCCCACGATATAAAGATATATAATGGGCGTAACTTTTAAGTATCGCTTCTTTTGTGTCTTTAAAGTCTACGATTGACCTTTCAGAAAGTCCCTTAGTTTTATTACATACATAAGGGTGTGAAAAAAGAAAAAGAATACTTGACAAATAATAACCATTTAATAATGATAATTATTTGCAATACAATATTTTAAAACTATACATTAATATTCTTAAAAAACACTTACTACGAAACCAAAATGTAATTATTATATTCTTAAATAATACAAATTGTTACAAAATAATTATTTAAATGATTGCTTGTTTTAAAAATACATTACAAGAAAGTAAAATTTTTTATAAATATTATTAAAGTTTAAAAAATAAAATAACTCAATATGTAATTATTATTTGATAGTTAAAAAATGATTTTAAGTAAAATGATTTAAAAGATAAAAAGAAACACACATAATTTTCAGGGTCAACTCCTAATTGCATGAAAATTTGGATTTAGATTCTACCCATCCCCCACTTCAAAGTTGAATTTGTGCCGTTGATTGCTTTTACTTGGAGGGTGAAAAAATATACGTTTAAAATAAGTCCGGAAACAGATCTGACTAAGTTTAAGCAACTTTTGTTCTATAGAGTTTTTTAACTTAGGTACTAGGTTAATTTAGTAGTAGGTACTAGAGTCACTTGCGACTAAAAATATTTACTTTTCAACAAAAAAAAACACGTTTTTCGGCGGTTTTTCGCAAATACTCAAAAAGTAAGTATTATATCGAAAAAATATTCTTGGAAAAAATGTAGCATACAAAAAAAACGAAAAAATGGTATATTCTTAGTCTATAGAACCAGTAAAAGTAAATTTGTAGCTCATAAAAAAGACGATCTTATCCTTCAAATTCCAAATCAAATATTTTAACGTGATACATAGTACCAAAAAATGAAGCTCTTTTCGGGGAAAACCCATTAAAATTTTTTTAAAGTGTTAACAAAAAGCTTTATTTTATTTTATAAAAGTTATATACGGGTAGGAGAGACAACGGAACGAATTTTCGAACGTTTAAACAGACGACATCCCAGATTTACCAATTTCTGGACAATTGATCCAAAGGCTGGATTCTAACAACGAAACAGTTGTGGATTTTCAAGTTTTCAATGAGAGTTAGAATGAAAAAACATTAGTGACCTCGAGTATGATGGTTTGGAGAATTTGGCTGGTTATATCTGCCATAAATTGAAGGACTCCAGTATTCAATCCGAAGATGTTTCAACGTACACGTGGGTTGATCATTTGAGTAAGTGTGGTTTATGTAAACCATCAGACACTCTCTTGTCATATATTAAGTAACTGGAGACAATTTTTCCTTCCACAAGAATGGTGATTCCATTTTGGTAACTAAAAATTATTTAGAAAACCTTATGTCCAAAAGTGTAACTGTAGACTGTTCTAACAAAGCGAACAAGTTATTTTTTGGGTCTCGGATGTACTTCCGAATTAAAGAATTAAAAAAGTCTCTTAACAACCTGACATTGCGTAAAAGAAAAATTATGAAAACTGCTACATAGTTGCTGTATGTACGTCTATTTCACATGCACAAAATTTAAATAAAGTGCATGGCATGAAAACTGTAAAACTTATTTTTGTCTTTTCCTTACTTAAATCTGATGAAATACATTATTTAAAAAGTAAAAAATTTTGTTTTTTTATCAATCCATTAAATTTATGGTTTTATTTTGGGGCTTTTCTTCCCCTTGGTAAAAATTATATTTACTAATGTGTAGGCCACTAATCAATTTTTGCCAACTAAAGAAAAATAATAATTTTAGTAGATATCGATTATATGAATATTTTTATTTTCCGGATACCAATATAATCAAGAAACTGGGAACTTTACAAATAACTGAAAATCAATTTAAATAAAAGTAAATAGTTTAATAATTTTCCTCTAAACTATACAAATCACTTAGTTTCTTTTAGTCATAATTCATTCATTTGTGCTATTCTCAAATTTCATTCGCGTTCGTATTACGAACGCATAGACGGGACTATGCTTTACTCTGTTGTTAACGTCATGCGCCAATCGGACGAGCTTACGTAACTAGAATATCAGGGTGTGCATATTTCCGGGTCCCGGTGAATTCGTATCTATTTTAATCCCCATCCTAATTACAGACCAACTGGCAACTCTGGTGCGCAGGTAATTTTTAAATAACGCATTAACTACCGGTGAATTGGTAACTTTCATTTTTTAAGTATTGTTGATAATCTAATATCGGTATTCCAGGTATTTAGCGCTGCACTCCTAGAAAATGGAAAAAATGTCACAGGAAGTGAAACCGATGATGAAACGAAACGCAAAAGAGAAAACTTGGATGATTGTTTTAATAGAAGTAAAATTAAAAACGGTCACCAAGCAAAGCAGGCAACGAAAACAAGGAAGACATGGAAAATGTTATGATTACAATAATGAAAGAGCTAATGAATAAAAACGATGAAATGCTTCAGGAAATAAAACAAATAAGGAAAGAATAACAACACACCAATAAAGAGTTAATGGGTGTAAAAGCAGAGAAACAAAAACTAAAAAAAGAAGTAAAACAGCTACATGAATGAATGGAGCAACTGGAGAAATTTAGCAAAAAAAAAGCTTGATCGTAACTGGGTTGAAAGTAGAAACAAATGATTATAAGAAATTAAAAGAAGAAATGGAAAATTTCAGAGCCCAAGAGTTGCAAATACAAATAAAACTAAGAAGTGCAAAAAAAATAGGAGAAACAGTATGCGCAATAGAAACAGAAGCCCTCACGGATAAAATGGAAATCCTAAACAAGAAACGTAAACTAAAACAGCATAAAGATCGTATCTATATAAACAACGATTGGATATCGAAAGAAAAAGAAATACAAAAGGAAATAACTAAAATAGCAAAGGACGAAAGAAGCAAACGAAAATCGGCTACAAGAAATTAATAGTGAATGGCAAAATCTAGATATGGGACGAAGAGAGAGAACAGCTGATAGAAAATTCAAAAAACTAATAAACGAAGAACAGCGGCTGAAATATAATATTGACATGGCAAAAAAAGACTCGGAAATGCAAACGGTTAACGAAAACAAAATAACGCACACAAAATAAAGAAAGAATCTCAATAAGAAGAAAAGAACAAAACCCATTAGAATGGGCTCTTGGAATATTAGAACCATGCTGGCAGCAGGTAAGATGCAAGAAATAGCTCTTGAAATGAAAAAATACCAACTAGAAATCCTAGCCATACAGGAAATACGATGGAAGAAAGAAGGAAAAATTGAGAGAAAAACTTTAGCATGTATTATTCGGGAGAAAACAAACAGGGAACGAATGGTACGGCATTTATGGTGAACAAAAAAATGAGGGAAAAACTGATACAATTCAAAGCAGTTAATGAAAGGATATCTTACATAAGAAAATAAACAAGCCCACATCTCGATAGTCAATTGCTATGCACCCACTGAAGAAGCAAACGAAGAAGATAAAACAGAATTCTAAGACATCCTGGAAGAAACCTGTTAAAATATTCCGAGGAATGACATATTAATAATATTGGGTGATTTCAATGCAAAGATCGGAAAGGAGGACTATAATCGTAATGTAGCTGGCAAAGAAACCATTCATGAAACTACGAATGATAATGGAGGAGAAATCTGCAACCTAGCCGCAGCAACAAATACATATATAGTTAGTACTGGGCATAAACATAAAAAAGAAAACAAAATAACATGGATGATACCAGGAAGAATGGATGGAAACCAAATAAATCATACTCTAATTTCGAAAAAGTGGACACAAATAGTACAAGACGTAAGGTCATATAGAGGGGCAAATGGAGGCACTGACCACATATTGTTGATAGCAAAACTTAAGATGAAAATAATCAAAGCAAATACTCATAAGGAAGGAAAAAGGAGGAAATGGAATATAGCCAATCTGAAAACGCAAGAAACAAAGCAACAATATACAGAACAACTGGAACAGAAATTGGGTCAGTACGAGCACATAGAAATAGAAGGAGAATGGAAAAACATAAAGAACAGCATAATAGAGACAGCAGAACAAATAATAGGATTCCAAAAAAACAAAGAATCGAAAGAATGGTTTGATGAGGAATGTCACCAAAAAAGTCAACTGAAGCACCTCGCAAGAAACAAATGGCTACAAAGTGCCGAACAGGAACAACTGGACCAATATAGAAAAGAAAAACAAGAAGCATTGAAACTCTATAGAAGAAAGAAGAACACATGGATCTCTGAACAAATGCAAGAATTAGAAACGAATAATAAAGACAACAAGAAATTGTTCGAATAGATAAAACAACAACACAGTACCAAAAAATCTGTCACAAAAATAAACAAAAAAGATTGGGAAAAACATTTCACGGACCTATACAAAAACGACAATAAGGCATATTCAGAGGATGAGGATATAAGAGATAACAGAGATGAAGAGGAAGTCGCACCTACTTATTAGGAATTCATGGAGATATTAAAACAACTAAAAGTAAACAAAACGCCAGGGCCAGATGAAATCAACAACGAACTGATCATCAACGGCGGAGAGGAGCTCACGAAGCGAATGCACAAGTTAATGGTTACAATTTGGAAGGACGAAAGCATGCCCATAGAATGGAAAAACGGACACATCGCACCAATCTTTAAGAAAGGAGATCCAACTAAGTGCTGCAACTACAGACCAATTATGCTACTAAATACAACGTATAAGATATTGACCACAATTATAAGAAACCGACTAAATCAATACACAGAAAAAATTATAGGACCATATCAACAGGGTTTTAGAACAATAGATCAAAGGAAGATCAACAATAGATGCAATACACGTACTGACACAAACAATTGAAAAAAGCTATGAACATGACATAGAATTACACATACTATTCATCGACTTCCAACAGGCCTTCAACAGCATATACAGACAACAATTATTAAAAGAAATGAAAAAAATGGAGATACCGGCAAAATTAATAAGACTAACTAGAATGACAATAAAAGACTCAACAGCAAAAGTTAAAACAAATGAGAGCGATACAAATGACATCAAAATAGAACTTGAAGTAAGACAAGGAGACAGTCTGTCAACGACAAACGACACTATTTAATATCGCTCTAGAAGGAGTAATTAGGGACACAGGGCTGAAAAAGACAATTATTCAAAGCTCAACACAGATCATAGGATATGCAGATGAACTGGGACTGGTATCACGAGATAAAAAAAGACTAGAAGAGGCACTTTTAACCCTGGTAAGAGAAGCAAAGACGAGAGGACTAATAATCAATCAGAATAAAACAAAATATCTTATAAGCACACGAGACAATGTAAACAGAATAGCAGAAATAAAGATAGGTGAAAATACATTCCAGAGAGTAGATTGCTTCAAATACCTGGGGGTGATGGTGGACGGCAAAAACGGAAGGAGTATAGAGATAAACGACAGAATTAAAGCAGGTAATAGAGTATATTGGAAATATCACCAACTACTCAAGGACAAAAACCTGAGCAAAAAAAACAAAATCAAAAATATACACAGCAGCAATCAGATCAGTGATAGCCTATGGAGCAGAAGTAATGTGCCTTACGAAAAAAGACGAAGAAAAGTTAAAAATAATTGAGAGAAAAATTATAAGGATACATGGCCCAGTAAAGACACAAACAGGGGAATATTGAAAGCTGATGAACCATGAAGTAATAAATATAAATAAAGGAGAAGATATAGTAAAATTCATTAAAGCACAAAGCCTCAGATGGTTTGGGCACACACAAAGAAGAGGGGTAGAAGAACTGATCAGGAAGATAATGAACTGGAAACCAGTAAAAAATAGACCAAGAGGAAGACCAAAAATTAGATGGGAAGATCAACTGCTAGACGATATATCAAAGATGGAAATTGCAAACTGGAGAGAAAAGATTCAGGACCGGAGAGAGTGGAAGAAGATAGTAGAGAGGGCAAAAAAACATCACAACCTATGAACTAAGACCTAAAGGAAAAGCGGACTAATTTACCGCGTGAAATGGATTAAAAGAGCTCATATTTGAGCGAACTATAATACTCTAACAAGAATGAACGGTCCATATAATAATTCCAGGTATGTACCTGTATAAATTACCCTCCTTGAAGTTGGTGTAAAAGGTATTCACCATTTATGTATTGTCTTTTGGAAGAATTACTAGAGAAAATCCAAATAAATTTTGAAAAAATGGCTGAAATCGCTGAAATTCTTGTAACAGATTCCGTAATGAGTGTACATGGGTGGTAAATGATTTTAAATTTCACTTAAAGAAAGTGCTAAAAAGTCTAAAACATTTATGGTACTGTTCTGCATCTGGTTTCCAGTTTTTTTAATATTTTGAGTAGTAACTATGTTGGTTATCAACAATTTGATGTCAAAAATGCACATTTTGCCATTTTTTGTCTACCAGTAAGAAGAAAAACATTCAAAACAAAATTTAAGATAATCGCATTATAGAGCATGTAAAACAATTTAAACAAGGTTTTATAAATTTCGCTATACTTAATTGTTGCTTATAAAACTATAAATTAAGTCAGTTTAACGTTAATATAACTTATGTAAAAAATACAACTTATATCTCGATATTACGTGAAATAGCTCAAAGAAATGAGTAAAAATACACGGTTTTTATGACACTCAGTGTAACTACGTAACAATTGTTTTAGTTTCTATATGGACGGAATAACAAAATTTATGTAAATCTGACCATTTTTTTCTCAATTTAATTATTTATTGACAATTTAAATGAAAAATAGCCGATTTTAAGAATTTTCGTCTACAAGTTACAATGTTTTACCAAAAAACTGAAAAAAGAACCGATTAGTTTATTGAAATAGCCTTAAAATGAGTTGAAGTAAAATAGAATCAATAAACATTAACTATTCAAATTTATTTCTTACGTTTTAAGCTAACTACCTGAGGTACCCCTAAACCCTAAAAATGTCATCAAAACGACGATTTTGAAGCTCTTCCGACTGGATTAAAGAAGCTATTATCGATTCAAACCAAAGTCGTGTATTTTTAATTCTAAATTTCAACTATTTAATTAAAAATAAAGTGTTTCAGTTGAAAATTCAAAGTTGCTACACCCACCGCTTTCGCAGGCAGAATAAGAACCCTGCTATTGCATAAGTATATAGATTTTGAAAAACCATTCAAAAAGCATTCCAACGTTTTTTCGATATGCCGTCTAGTTCTCGAGATATTTGACAATCGCCTTTCTGGACAGAGCCCTTAAATAATGTAAACATTCTTATTCAAGCTAGACATAAGCCGAGTGAGAGAGCTGACCGTGAAATTCATTTGCGATGTTTCCAAATTTACCGGATCTCGGGTTGTCTGCAAAATATATATTTACCATATACACAACGGATCGCGCGCGCTGCCCTCTACAGCGGATTTAGTGGAACCACTGCAATATAAAATTCACCAAAAGGGGTGCAAAATGAGGTCCAGACAAAAATCGATTTCCTTGTACCCTAACCATTGTTACATCGAGATGTCACTATATACACGTGAATACAAGGTGAGATCCAAAATCGGATCTCGCCTTGCAAAACGGATCTCATCTTGTATAGCTTGTGATAGAAACGGATCTCGCCTTAATATGAAGACATATATATATATATATATATATATATATATATATATATATATATATATATATACAAATAGTATCTTAATTGACTTATTAGGAAATACGAATTTCTCTATTTTTGGGTATAGAAGTCAAACTGGGGCCTTAAAGTACACTATTATCCTATATTCAAGCTTTCGGAAATGTTTATTTCCTTTCTCAAGAATTTCTACAATGCAATAAGATAAAATTTAGAACATATGTATGAAAGTATTTAGAATTTATAAATAAATTTTAAAAAGTCAATCAAAATTAGATCAAAACTTCAAAATTAATCAATTCTTTAATCTTTTCTAAAATGTTTTCTGAAGAATTTTTATTGTTTCTATGTTTTTTGAAATGTTAAACAGCCGTTTTAGTAATAGTATTTTTAATTATGTATTGTAATCAACATTCTTTTATAATCTAAATTCTGGTAAGTTACTCATTAATATTTTTTATTCTTTCATACATATGTTCTAAATTTTATCTTATTGCATTGTAGAAATTCTTGAGAAAGGAAATAAACATTTCCGAAAGCTTGAATATTGGATAATAGTGTACTTTAAGGCCCCAGTTTGACTTCTATACCCAAAAATAGAAAAATTTATATATGTATATATATATACTTACTTACTTAAGCCGTCCTCTTGTACCTTACGGTGTCGAGGTAAGTGGAGAAATGAGACGTCTCCATGCCTTTCGGTCGGTAGCTAGTCTTTCTGCTTCTCTCCACCCAATATTTCTTTTTCCGCAAGCCTTTCCAATATTTGCATTCCACGTTCTTGCTGGCCTGCCTCTTCTTCGTTTGTTGTCAGATGCCGCTTTCCATACCCTCTTTACAGTTCTACCTTCACTCATTCTCGCCATATGTCCGAACCACGATAACTGTTTCGTTTCAAGTCTGTCTAAGGTCCTTCCAACACCGCACCTTTCACGTATGTCTTCATTTCTTATACGATCACGTCTGGTCACCCCGGATACCGCCCGTAAATATCGCATTTCGCATGCTTGGATTTTACTACGGATGTTGTCGTTCACTGTCCACGTTTCACTACCGTAGAGTAGCACCGGCTCGTATACGGTTTGAAATACTTTCATTTTTGTTTTCAGGCTTACTTCTTTCTTCCTAATAAAACTTTTATTTAGTGCATAGTATAATTTTGTTGCACTCATTACCCTGCTGTTTATTTCTGGTTCTATATTTCCTTGCCCATTCATTGTTGATCCTAGATACTTGAAGTCCTCAACTTGTGTAATGGTCTCATTATTCAACTTAACATTTATATTTTCTTGTGTTTTCGATATTACTAAAGCTTCTGTTTTTTCAATATTTATTCTCATCCCAAATTTCTTAAAGGCTTCATTCCAAACATTCACATTTACTTGCAAGTCTTTTTCTGATTTTGCCACAATAACCAGGTTATCGGCATATATCAACTCTTGACACGCAAACTTGTTGAAGTTTATACACCCCAACCCTAGTTCTTTTTACCTTACCCCTGCATTCTTTTGCAATTTCGTCCATTAGAGTGATAAATAACAAAGGACTCAGAACACCACCTTGTCTTACACCTGTCCTTGTGTAGAATTCAAGAGATGAGCAATTGTTCGTTCTTACATTATTACGTGTACATTTATATATACTCTTTATTGCTTGGATTAGCTTCGGTTTCACATTTCTACGGTTTAATATTTCCCAGATCTTGTTACGTGGCGCCCGATCAAATGCTTTTTCCAAGTCCACAAAACAGAGATACAACTTACTGTTATGCTCTAGGGCTTTTTCTGATAACTGTCTCACCGTGAATATGAGATCGGTTGTACCTCGCCCTGGCCTAAAGCCGCATTGGCTGTCATCCAGTGTGGCCTCGATCTTTTCTCGCAGCTTTTTCTCTAGTATTATTTCGTAGATTTTACTAGCAACTACCAACAATGATATTCCTCTATAGTTAGAACACTTATGTTTATCGCCTTTTTTGTGTAATGGTAGAATAGTTGCAAGCGTCCAATCTCTAGGTATGCATCCGGTACGCCAACAGCTCCTTATGATCTTCCATAGTAATTGTAATCCTTCTCCTTCCATATATTTAATTAGCTCAGCCTTAATATTATCGTGTCCTGCAGCCTTGCCATTTTTTAATTTTAAAATTGCTTCCCTGTATTCTTCGTATGTTATGTCATCATCATCTTGTTGTTCATTTAAATTGTACTCCTCCCTGTCATTCTCTATTTCGTTGTTGTCTCCCATTAATAACTCCATAAAATGTTCTCGCCATCTTTCGGTAATCTCGTCATTTTTTAATAATATGTTACCATCTTTGTCCTCTAAACCTGTTAATCCGTTTGATTTCTTTTGTCTTAGATTTTTTAAAGTCCTATAAAGCAACTTCGCATTCCCCTTACTATCACTTTCCATTTTATTTCCAAATTCTTCCCATTGTCGATTCTTAGCTTCTTTAATTTTATTTTTAACCAGTATTCTCTGTTCCTTATATTCTTGATAATTACTTTCACTTTTATTGCTTATATGCTTTTTCCACAATTTTTTCTTCTTCGAAACTTCCAATTTTATGTCATTATTCCACCAAGCTGTACCTTTCAGATATCTTAGATAGATAGATAGATAGACATTTATTGTTTTTAAAAACTACAGTTTTATAACAATGAGTTTAGTAAGTACAGAATATAACTAACAACTAGTCTAGAACATAAATAACTATTAACAAATTTAAACAAAAGTTAAGCGCTATCACTAACTGAAATGGAGAACTTGGTTTTTTTAATAAACACCAATGAAGGAGAAACTGAAGTACAGAATATAACTAACAACTAGTCTAGAACATAAGTAACTATTAACAAATTTAAACAAAAGTTAATCGCTATTACTAACTGAAATGGAGACTTGTTTTCTTAAATAAACACCAATGAAGGAGAAACTGAAGCTTATTCATTTAAAACAAAAGATCTAAGTTTTATGATATTCCAAATATATATTGAAATTGCTTTCAGGGATATTATAGTTACATTATTAAGACAACCAATAAGGTCGGTGCAATTATTAAGGGGGGCCATATTAACCGGTTTCATTGAACTGTAAATGGGACATTCAGACAGTAAATGTTCAAGAGTTTCCAACTTGTTTGTGTTACAAATAGTACAGATTTCAGATGGTCGTATATGATATGTTATACCATTATAGGTAAATTTTAACACATGGCGATTAGATGTTCGAAGTTGCGCCATGGCACGAATGTATTTTATGGGAATTTGAAATTCCAGATATTTCTGTACTGAGGTATCTACGGATAAATGTTTGTAAATAGTTGAGAATGTTGACATGGAGACTGCTTGAATGTCTTCTTGATGAAGCATATCCATATACTTTTTTAACATGCTTTTCTTGTTTTTTAATAGCCAATCAGAGATGTTTTCATCCCAAGAAAATTCATAATCTAATATTTGAAAATATTGCTTAAACTGTGAAACCCAGTTGTATCTGTTCGTATTTATTGAATTATTTGCTGAAGAAATTTGAAGCTGACGCAGAAAACAAATAAGAGGAAGTCTTAAATCATGCATTTGCGATAGCTTGATAAGCCAATTTAAAGTTAGCTTGAAAATAGTAAAAGAAATTTTTACTCTTCCTGTCTCCAACCTAACAGCATAATCAGGTGTATTGATACTGAGATGTAAAAGTTTTTTAAAGAAAGTTATTTGTATTCTTTCTAACTGGTCAGCATATCTCATTCCCCAAACGGGCACACAGTTCATAACAAGGCTTTGAACTAGCGAATCGAAAAGTTGCACACGAGATGTCCAAGAATTCATTTTGGTTTTAGCCATTAAACCTATCACGTTACCAATTGCGTGTTTTGCTCTTTCCACTGTTGTATCGGCCATTGCTTTAAAAAGTGATGTTGTGGTTAGGGTGACTCCAAGATATACAAATTTGTTAACAACTTCTATTTTTTCATTCTTATATAGGAACTTAACGCCTTTATTGCCAATTTGACCGCTTCGGGCAAATGGAAGAATTTTGGTTTTGCCAACATTTACAGTTAGCTGGTTTTTGTCACTGTATTTTTCTAGATAACTTAAATTTTTACCGAGTTCAACTTCCGAGTCACAAAGAATGACCAAATCATCAGCATACAATAGCATTATTATTTGATTTTGGCTATCAATGGAGATACCTTGTGATCCTTGACTAATAAAAAACTGTTCTATATCCGCAATAAATAAACTAAATAATAGTGGACTCAAAGGTTCACCCTGTAAGACTCCTGTTGAAATATCAAATGGTCTTGTGTAGCCGTTTGGAGTTTTGATGTACATCCTAGCATTATCATAAATGTTTTTCAAAATGGCTATTATTTTAGAACTCACCCCAAGGCCAAATAGCTTTTGCCACAGCAAATGATGGATAATGGAGTCAAAAGCCCGCTTATAATCTACAAAGGCAGCGTACACTTTGCGTTTTTTCAGTCGTAGTTGCAGTTGTACAGCAGAAGTGAGGGTGAATACATTATCAATGCAACCCCTTGATCCCCTGAAACCCGACTGACATTCGGGGAGAACATTATTTACTTCAACCCAATCTCTGAGTCTGTTTAACAAAATATTAGTAAATATTTTTTCAACACAATTAAGTAAGGCAATACCTCTATAGTTTGTTGGATCATCTCTGTTGCCCTTTTTAAATATCATAGTAAAAATGACTTCACTCCAGTTATGCGGCGTAATGGTTGTTTCCAGTATTCTATTAAACATGCCCGTTAAATACAGTATCCAATTATTTGGAAGATTTTTAAAGAATTCATAAGAAATATGGTCAGTTCCAGGTGCTTTACGATTGGGACAGTTATTTAGGACTCTATATATTTCGTCACTGGTTATAATAGCGTCAAAAATGGGATGTCTTGCATCAAAAAAACGGGCATTATGATATAGTTTTGGGGGATATATATTCGAATAAAATTGCTCCCATACGTCTACATCGATAAAAGAAGTATTGTGATTTTTCCGAAATTTCCTAATCACTGACCAGAATGTTTTGGAGTCCCTGCTGTTTGCAAGTTGAGAATACAGGTTATGAAAATATATATGTTTTTTCTTTTTAATTATTTGTCTATAGGCTTTTTTTGATGTCAAAAAATTTGTTTTATAGGGGTCGCGGAAGTTATTTGATTTAGCTGTTTTGAGGCTTTGTTTCATGTTGTTTTTAGCTGAGGTATATTCATGATCAAACCATGGAGGACTTTGCCTGATACACGACGGGAAAGATTTTTCTTTACAAAGTTGTAATTGCGAAGCAGTTTCTTTAATTGCTGACATTAGATTATTGTATAGTTCCTGTGCATCAATATTTATAGAAAGAGACGTTTTATTCGAATGTTGCATAGAAATTTTATAGAAAAAGGCAAGGTCAGTATTCCATTGATATATAGTTTTTTTTGTATAGGAAGTGCTTTTTTGAAACGACTTTCTCGAAAAAAGTCGGAAACGCAAGTTACCAGTATACCAAAGTGGTCAGAAGGGCTGTTATGGTTCATTACACATAAATCTTGGATAATAGGTATTGCACTGTTCTGGATAAATGCTAAGTCAATTACACTATTTCCAGCTTTGCTAATGTGAGTAAATTGTGCCGGTGTATCAGACTCAGTCCTCCCATTGAGTAGACAGAAAGAGTTGGTGTTCATGAAGTCAATAATATGGCGCCCCTTAGTATTTAAAACCATGTCATTGCTTAGACGATACTCCGATAGATTTGTGCCCTCCAGCATCTCTGGCGGAACTTCTCCAATATCTGATATTCTACTGTTAAAGTCACCGCCAATTAGAAGCGGAACATCGAAATGGTTTTCTAGAATTTCCGACAGAGATACTTGAAAAAGTTCTAGAATATACACAATATCTAAGGACGGTTTAAAATATACTGTGCAAATAATAATAGACTCTTCCGAAGGAGAAACCAGTCTGCAAAATAGCCACCACGGTGTTTTTTCTAAAATTACACAGTTGTATACATTTTTATAAAATATGTAGATACCACCGCTTGCTCTGCCCACGGATTTCTCTTTCGAAGCAGGACTACTTATAACATTATAGGATGACAAAACAATTGACAAATTATTACACTCATTAAGTAGCCATGTTTCAGTAAGACATAAAACCGAAAAATCATCGTAATCTCTAACAAATTCATCCAGATTGGCAAATTCTTGACAGTTCCAAAATACTATTTTGAATGATTGCTATTCAGGTACAGATGAGTTTGCCCCACATAAAGCAGGCTTTGAAGTCTTGAGTCCCTTTTCACGTCTAGGTGATTCCTGTTCCTCTCTATCACGTTTGGTTGTTCCTCTTGTAGTAATTCTAGGTATTTTGTTTATGTATCTAATCGTTAAATTTTTCTCCCCATTATCTATACGACTTTGTAGCTCTGTTCGTAATTCAGCTAGATATTTTGACTGGCAAGGTGTCAGATCTTGTTTTATGTATATGTTTGAGTTTGAGTTTTGATTCAGTTTAGATTTATTTTTAAGAACAAAAAGGGCATCTTCACTGGACATCATAGTAACTTTCAGCGGCCTTGGTTTCATATCTTGGCGAGGGAAGCCAAGCCGGCGATGCGAAGCTATTTGTAAGTTAGGAGCTACCTGATTTAATATTTGTTGTGCATTAACTTCATCGGATTCTGTATTTTCTGGAACACCCATGAGCAAAACATTTTTTTCCCTTTGTTTTCTATCAGCCAGCTCTATAAGGATATTTTCGGGAGGAGAGGATTCTATTTTCTGGATTTTAATTTTTAGCTGTTCGTTTTCTCTTCTTAGAACCGCTATTTCCGAGATGCAAGCGTCAATTTTTGTCGACTGAGAATTTACTAAATTATGTAAGTCAGACATTCGAGTGTTACATGTTGCGATAGCGTTACTTAAATTAGCAAGCTGAGCCATAATTGCGTTGAAGTGCATTGTGCTAGCATCTGCTTCTGTGGTACAATTTTGACACTTCCATGTCAACAAGGTTGCAGGTAAAAAATTTAAGGGTTGAGGTTGAGCACAAACACCGTGCCATGTTGTTTTGCATCCAGAACATTCCAGTTTGCTACCATCTGTCGGTGTTATAATTTTATGGCATGCCTGACAATTTAAATCCATTATAGTAATATTAACCGTACTATTAAAGGTACCACTAATTACTTAAGTTTTTGTCTAAGGCAATACTCAAGTTTCAATTAAGTAGATCGCTGAAATGTAGATTGTATTTCTTGTTTAAAAATTGGGTTTTTCTCCTTACAGGTGTGTTTATAGTAAAAACTATTCAACTGTTCTAAGGCAATATTCTGGTTTCGATTGAGTAGAACGTTGAAATGTAAATTGTATTTCTTTTTTAAAAATTAAGTTTTTCTACTTACAGTTGTGTTTACAATAAAAACTGTTTAACTTTTAACTTATATTGGTTAAATTCACAAGCCACTATTAAACGATGTTACCTCTACGGCAGCTAGAACTAAACTCGACTCCCTTTCAGATATCTTCCTTTCGTTACCCCACATACTTTACTCCCAGTTGCGTACACCAGCTCCTTAAAAATGTTCCATAATATTTCTATATCCTCCTCATTTTTCCAATTTGTTTTTCGTATTTCTTCATTTAATTTACGACAGTATTCTTTCCTAATATTTTCAGACTGAAGTTTGTATACTTTAATACTTGGTTGTTCGTAGCGATTTTCTTCATTTTTAATATTAAATGCCTGTTCTCTCCTTGTCTTTACTTTAGTTTCAACGAGAAAATGATCCGAGCTGATCTCATAGCCTCTTTTAACACGCACGTCCGCTATTTCATTTTTGTATCTGTTCTGTACTAATACTAGGTCAATAACGGATTTTTCGTTCCGCGAATCCATCACTCGTGTGTATTTATGAATCTCCTTGTGTTGAAAAAATGTGTTACTAACTTGCATATCATTCATGATGCAAAACTCGATGACTCTTTGTCCATTATTATTCCTGACCATTTCTCCATATGGTCCTATAGGGTAGTCATATTCATTGCTTGACCCCACTCGCCCATTAAAATCGCCTACTATTATGACCTTATGATTTATTTGGTCCATTTCGTCCTGCAATTGTTCCCAGAAGCTATCTTTGAGTTCCTTGGCTTCATTTTCCGATGGTCCATACCCAACAATAATTGTTGTCTTCTCGTTTTTACTCATATCTATTCTAAGGAGTCTTTCCGAAATATTTTTCCATCTAGTGATATTTTTATGCTCATTTCTGTGAACCATTAGGGCAACTCCTGCCCTCGCACGTTCTGACTCATTAACACCTCCAAAAATCATGTAGTGCTCATTTCTCATTTTAATGAGAATGAAACGTTTAAGCAAAATCAAGTGTTTTATTTATAACAGACCGCAAACCCAGGAATTAAAAACCAACTATACATATATATATATATATATATATATATATATATATATATATATATATATATATATATATATATATATATATATATATATATACAAATAGTATCTTAATTGACTTATTAGGAAATACGAATTTCTCAATTTTGGGTATAGAAGTCAAACTGGGGCCTTAAAGTACACTATTATCCAATATTCAAGCTTTCGGAAATGTTTATTTCCTTTCTCAAGAATTTCTACAATGCAATAAGATAAAATTTAGAACATATGTATGAAAGTATTTAGAATTTATAAATAAATTTTAAAAAGTCAATCAAAATTAGATCAAAACTTCAAAATTAATCAATTCTTTAATCTTTTCTAAAATGTTTTCTGAAGAATTTTTATTGTTTCTATGTTTTTTGAAATGTTAAACAGCCGTTTTAGTAATAGTATTTTTAATTATGTATTGTAATCAACATTCTTTTATAATCTAAATTCTGGTAAGTTACTCATTAATATTTTTTATTCTTTCATACATATGTTCTAAATTTTATCTTATTGCATTGTAGAAATTCTTGAGAAAGGAAATAAACATTTCCGAAAGCTTGAATATTGGATAATAGTGTACTTTAAGGCCCCAGTTTGACTTCTATACCCAAAAATAGAAAAATTTATATATGTATATATATATATATATATATATATATATATATATATATATAAAAATAAATAAGCAAAATCATTGGCTAATACTCGTAAAGTGAATGTGAATTTAGTTGGAAATATATAAAATGATGAAGGGTCATCATTCCATACATTTCTGTGCAACTATATACACCGGTGTTTCGGCCTATTTGGGCTTCGTCAGTATAGTGTAGCAAGTTAAAAAAGTTGTTTGTTAACTTGTAAAAGGATTACTACAGATTATGGCTTTTCATTTCCTCAGGTAGCTTTACCTCCTTGGCAATGTTAGTTGTAGCCTTGCGACTGCGGGTCTTCTAACAACCTGACCAAAATTGGTAACCTTGCTCCTGTAGTAATCCTTTTACAAGTTAACAAACAACTTTTTTAACTTGCTACACTATACTGACGAAGCCCAAATAGGCCGAAACACCGGTGTATATAGTTGCACAGAAATGTATGGAATGATGACCCTTCATCATTTTATATATTTCCAACTAAATTCACATTCACTTTACGAGTATTAGCCAATGATTTTGCTTATTTATTTTTATATTTGTACTCGATTATCCAACATCATTTTATTTAATAATGTTATGGCTTTTCATTTCCTCAGGTAGCTTTACCTCCTTGGCAATGTTAGTTGTAGCCTTGCGACTGCGGGTCTTCTAACAACCTGACCAAAATTGGTAACCTTGCTCCTGTAGTAATCCTTTTACAAGTTAACAAACAACTTTTTTAACTTGCTACACTATACTGACGAAGCCCAAATAGGCCGAAACACCGGTGTATATAGTTGCACAGAAATGTATGGAATGATGACCCTTCATCATTTTATATATTTCCAACTAAATTCACATTCACTTTACGAGTATTAGCCAATGATTTTGCTTATTTATTTTTATATTTGTACTCGATTATCCAACATCATTTTATATATATATATATATATATATATATATATATATATATATATATATATATATATATATATATATATAGTAATGTTTGAATAACGGCAAATATACATTTTGTTCTTATTTGATGTTGTGCATCTCCATTTAAATTAGAAATTGAGTTTTCAATCGAACAGATAATATCAGATACAGGAATTTCGTTTTTATTATGAATAGGAACTGCAAAGTTGTCTCCTAAACTTAAAATCTCTTGTACGTCGTTAGGTATTACGACGTCAGTTAAATTTTCAACCCAAGATCTCTCTAATTTAATTTCATTTTCATTTGATTTTAAAAGTAATTTATTTATTTTTTTGGTGTTCCTATTTTTAGTTTCGCTAAAAACATATTCACTTTGTTTTAAACACTCATTCTTAAAAGTATAAAACATGTTTGGTGGTAATATATTAATTAAATTTGATTCATTCTTAATGAGTTCACAGTAATTTTGGATTTCGAAAAATGAAATCGGTTTTTAAAAAATATTTTTATTTCTAAACTACAATTTTAAATATGACTGAACTCGACAAGACCAAGAATAATAATGAATTTTACAATGCAAATATAATGAAACAATCTAACAAACTTCTGGTGGAAACTGCAGAGTAAGCTGCAGGTGTTGGTTGGGATTCTGCCAGGTCCGGACTTTCGTACCATGTAACTCCTCCGTCCTTAAGAGGAAAAAATAACGGAGGTATTTTTGGATTCCAAATTTTGGGGACATCTTTCTTCCAATGGGATTTCGTCAGGAACCTTCTTATTTTTGTAATATTTTCGGCATCTAGTAATGACATAAATTGTAACGATTAGTATTAATATAGTTAGGATGACTGAACCAGTGCTGATAATGGGTGTAGTTGGAAAGCCAATTTCTTCTACAGGTGAAAGATTTCTGGTGATTCTGTTAATTTCGTATAGTCCTTCCACATCGATTTTGCTTAAATTGGTTACTTGATAATTTACCTTTTCAGTCGAAAAATGTTCTAATTTTGGTAATATAATGATTTTTCCAGATTGGATACGTGGGTTGTTTGAAAATTTTAAGGTTCCAACCTCTATTTCACATTTTGGTGGGATTTCTATTAACGAAGGTTCTTTTATTTCCAAAAACGAATTGGACACACATTTTGAGATGAATTTGACAGTACTGGACGGAATTATCAAGATTTGGTTATCCATAACGTGTTCAATAATGGGTTCTTGTAGATTTATTTCAGTGGCGTAGCATTTCTCTGGATTACGTCCATCAATCAATTTATAGGTGCAGGTATCTATTTGGGTGTAGTCCTGTTGACAGTAGTATCTGGTTTCGAGGATGGGACATTCTTCTTTTATCGATAGTGATTTTTCTCCTTTTGCCAAGTAGGGATATAAAGGAATATATGTTTGATGATTTTGTATTACGGGGTAAACATGGAAGAAGTCGTAATTTTCTGATTTGAATATAGGAACATGGATAGCGAATATAAGCTTGGATTCATAAAAGGTTACTTGGGTACTGAGAAAGAGATAGTATGTTAGCACATTGTTAAATTTTGCGATCTGTTCTTCTTTGTATATATGTGATAAATATGACATCATTTCTGAGATTTCTTGGGTAGATATTATTGAATTGTGAAGAGTATTTAATTTAGAGAAAACGATCGAATTTTCAATATTGTCAATAAATGTTATTAAATTTTGGCAATCGAGATTAATTTGGTAAAGGATACTTTGATAAGTTATGTAGTTACCCAAAGTAATTATTTTGGTTTCTAATGAATATTTAAATTTTTCAATATTGTCTTGCAATTTTTGTTGATTTTGCCACAAGGTTGATAAAGACTGATTATAATGATTAACAAGCTTTTTGTACAAAGTTGACTGAAGGTTAAGTTCATGAATTACATTTTTCTGATTTAATTGTAAAATATTGATTGCTTTATCGTATCGTTCTCCATCGTCGGCATCTAAAGTTCCAAAAGCCCATTTATTAATTTTGCCTATTCCATCTATTAAACCTCTTTTAGAGCGAATATGTGGATTTAAATTTTCAAATTTTCTTTCAAGAATTTTTATTAAGAATTCGGTTCTTTTTGTCATTTGTTCAGCTAAGTTATGAAAAGATATAGGGTTAGAAGCATTACTTACTATTAGACTATTCTTAAGGCTATAAAAATGTTTAGTTAAACTAGTTATCTGTTTAGTTACTTCTCTTAAATCTAGATAGTGTATAAAAGTATGCTTAGTGTAAATAATTTTACAGGGTCCTAACAATATGGGTAACAAAGGGTTCGATATAGGAGTAATTTTTACATCTTCTCCTTCACATCTATGTTGAAGTGCCAGGAATATCAGGAGCAAACACGTTGTCCGGATTTTCATTTTCCTGAAAAGATATTTTTGGTTTTATTTTGGGTTTTCTGATTATATTTTTATGGTAATTTCCTTTATTAGTTTGTAATATAAGACCTGAATCTTGAACAATTTCAGTCTTTTTAAATTTGGGTGCCTTTTTATCACGCAATTTTGTTTTGACGTATGCAACGTCTTGGTTAGAAAAATCTGGAGGGTCATTTCGATTTTCATTTAATTTATTAATTATTTTTTCTTTTGTTTCTTCGTTTCTAGTTTTTATTATTTCATATAACTGTTTACTTGCTTTTTTATGATTTTGTACATAGTAAGATAATATAAGGTTATCGTCCAAGTCAAAAGGATCTGGACTATTAATATGTCCTTTTATGATTTCAAATGGGGTAAATTTAGTGATGGAATGAATTGAATTATTATAACTTAGAATAGCATGTTTTATTAATTGATTAGGGGTTAATTCTTTATTTTCCTCTCTAAGACAGCGAAAGCATTCTATTAATGTAGAATGAAACCTTTCTACGGGAGAGTTGGAATTACTATTTTTAGAAGTTGTGAAATGTAGTTCTATATGGTGAAGTTTACAAAAATCTTTAAGGTCATTATTTTTGAATTCTGTGCCACAATCGGCGGTAATTTTATATGGTAAACCATGGTGGCTTACAAAGAGAAGTAAATTTTCCACTACAGAGGTGCCATTGACACTAGGTAAAGGGTATGCTTGGGCATATCTCGAAAATGAATCTATGATCGTTAAATATGATTGATTAGAAATTTTAAAGACATCTACATGAATATGTTCAAAGGGTTTTGATGCAGTGGGAGTTAAACTAAATTTTATAATTGGAGGATTTCTATCGTATTTATTTTTAAGACAGGTTTCGCAATTATTTATAAATTGTTCGATATCTTCTGCCATTTTTGGCCAATAGTAACGTGATCCTAAAGACATTTTTACTTCGTTTATACCACGATGTCCTTTTTTGTGTACATGATAATATTCTAATTTTTCTTTTTGTTCCTGCGTATTTATTATGTCAGTTAAAAATTTTGTGGAATGTACAAATTTAAAAGCAGAATTTTTAAAATAATTCTGAACTATTACTACAAATGTTTCTGGTAAAATATTTTCTCTAAAATACAATGCATAAATCTTTTTGGGGTCTATATATTCTTTTACAAATTTAAAAATACTTTCTTCAATATTTCTTTGGGGTAAAGTAACATAAAATCTATTATTATCAAATATTTTTTCATTTTTGCATTTTATTTTATTTATTTCTCCACCTATTATTATAATTTGATTTTTATAAGTATTTAAAGCTCTTTCGGTTATGGGTATACCTAGAATTGGATTTTCTAAAGAAGTATGACACGTTTCTAAATCTGAGTCTTCTGTTTCTGGATTTTCGAAAGGGGGTCGAACTTGTATGTCCGAAATAATATTTATTTTATTTGTTGATCCATCATTTAGTAAGGAGTCAAGGTCTCCTTCTGAAAGTTGCGGTAAATCGTCTAAGTTGCTTAGTTCATTATCTATTATTTCATTTATGTCGCCTAAATTAACATCCATCGATTCTGTCTCGATAGCATTCAAGTCGGAATCTATTTTAATTCTAGAAAGTGCGTCGGCTACTTTATTATTTTTTCTTTTTAAATATTGAATATTATAATCAAATTCTTCGAGCTTAAGTCTCCACCTTACTAAGCGAGAGTTTGGCTCTTTAAGTGAGAACAACCACTGAAGGGGTTTATGATCAGTTAAAATTTGGAATCTGCGACCGAAGAGATAAGGTCGAAAATATTTGCAACCATATACAATCGCTAATAACTCTTTTTCTATGGTTGAATAATTAATTTCGGCTGAATTCAAAGTACGTGAGGCGTAACATATAGGATGGTTATCTTGCATTAGAACAGAGCCTATTGCGAAATTAGAGGCATCTGTTATTAATTGAAAAGTTTTATTAAAGTCAGGACAAGCTAAAATAGGTTCTGAAGTTAAAAGATTTTTACAAATATTAAAACAGTCTAAGAATTCTTTATTGTGGATAACTTTCTGATCCTTTTTCAAACACATGGTCATAGGTTTAGTTATAGCTGCAAAGTTTTTAATAAATTTTCTATAGTATCCTAACAAACCTAAAAATGATTTTATTTCCTTCTGTGTACGAGGGATAGGAAAATTTTTAATAGCTTTAATCTTTTTTGGATTAGGCTTAACTCCGTCTGGGGTCACTATATGCCCTAAAAATTCAACTTCCTTTCTGAGGAATTCGCATTTATCAATTTGTATTTTTAATTGTGCATCTTTTAGTTTTGCAAACACTAATTTTAAATTTTGAATGTGCTCTTGGAGACTTGTGCTAAAAATAATTATATCGTCCATATATACCATGCAGATTTTATTTTGTAAATCCTTTAATATTTCATCCATTACCCTTTGGAAGGTGGATGGTGCGTTTTTTAAGCCAAAAGGCATTCTTAAAAATTCGTAGTGTCCATTATTAACGCTGAATGCTGTTTTTTCTATGGAGCAGGGGCTCATCTCGATTTGATGAAAACCGCTAGCTAAATCAAGAGTAGTAAAATATTGTGCTCGTCCTAATTTGTCCAATATTTCGGTAATATTGGGTATCGGATATCGATCACTAATGGTTTTATCGTTAAGTTTCCTATAATCTATAACGCAACGAAATTTTTGTTGATTGGAAGAATCGAGTTTCTTCTTTACGATCCAAAGCGGCGATCCCCAAGGACTGCTGCTGGGTCTAATAATCCCGTCGTCTAACATTTTGTCAATTTGCTTTTTAATTTCTTCCTTGTGGACATACGGATATCTGTACGACTTTACATGTACAGGTTCTTCGTCGGTTGTTTTAATAACATGTTTTACTTTTGACGTAAATGTAAGTGGGTCACCGGGTTTCAAAAATATATCTTTATATTGAGAGCATAATTTGATAATTTCGGATTTTTCTTCTGCGTTCATATGATCCGTTCTAACAAGATTTTGTATTTGCATTTTATCTATTTTATGTTTATTTTGTCTATTAGAAAATTCAAATTTATAACATTGATAAACATTAGAATTATATGGATAAGCGTATAGGGGTTTTAATAAAGTTATAGATAAATTTTTATTTGTTTCATTGACAAATTCTACTAAAGCTAAACCATTATTTGCTACAGTTAGCATTTCTGGTACATACATATCACCTAAAATTATCTTATCAATTAATATTTCACCGTTTGGTACGGTCACAGGCACTTCCTTTAAAATCTTTTCATAAGGGCCAACAGATATTTCAAACTTTATGTCTGATGGTTTTCTAAATTTAATAGGGATTATTGCGTTAGTGCTAACAAGACATTTATTATTAAGGTCAATATTAAACCTCATTGATAATAGGTCATTTATACCGACCACGCCGTCGAAAAATTCGTGGAAGTCGTATAATATGAAATTTAAGATATTGTCGCGGTTAAATTCTTGAAAGAAACGCTGGTATCGCAGCTTGGTATTTGATATTTTTCGTACCGAGAGACGTGGAAATTGAAACGTTGGAATGAAATATACAATCTGAATAAAATTGTTCAGCAATACTTGGTTTTAAGATTGACTTAGTACTACCGGTATCTACCGATAATTTTAATGGAGGATTAGAAATAGTAATATAAGGTAAAGGGTTATTAGAGGTTAAATTCAATTCGATTAAGTTATTTGGTTTTCTGAGGCGGCTTCCTGAAAATTCTGAGAAAAATAATCTAAATCTACTTGCTCACTGGAATGGATATCTGCGTCGACGTCGCTATGCGTCTGTTCGCATTCCTGTCCATCGTAATCATTATTATATAATTCTTCAGCTATTTTATTTGGCTTTTGCCCATTATTTTGAAAATAGTTTCTCCTAAAATTATTTGTTCTTCTATTGAACGTTGACGGGAATCTAGAATTTGTAGACATATTCATCGGTTCCGGTTTCGGAAGGCGATGCTGGGGAATTTGATTTGGTCTGAAAATATTCGTATTTCGGGAAGGTCCGAAGACTTCTGAGTTCGTTGGGAGATTTTTAGGGGGTAACTGTTGAGGCTGTACGTTAATAGGTTGGCGAGGCCATGGGGGATTTTGAAAATAATTATTATTTGTATTAAAGTTTGGATTTGGGGGAATAGAAGAGTTTGGTTGAAAATATTGATTGCTCATAGGGTTATAAAATTGCCTGTTTGGATTAGGGAAATTCTGCTTTCTGAAATTGTTTCTATTTTGGTGTGATTTATTGTCATTAATATCGGAATAGAGTTTTTCGAAGTTCTCGAATTCATTTACATAAGCTATGGCGTGTTCTAAAGAAGCTGGTGCTTTTAAATGCATATTATTTCTTATTGTGCCGGTACAACCCGCAATAAAAGTATTTAGTGCTGTATTTTCGCAAAATTGTATGAAAACAACTTTTTGATTTGCATCAAGATTAGTATCATTGCTAATTCTTTGTACTATACTACTTCTCAATAATTGTAATCTATTTCCAAATTCTATTAAATTTTCATTTCTTTGTGGCCTAGTTCTAGTCAGTTCTTGTGTTAAACATTCTAAGTTACGTTTATCAGAAAAACATTGTATAAGCGCGGCTTTTAAAAGTGTCCAATCATTTAATTCTACCCTATTTCCTACCATAAGCTCAGCCTTTCCTACAAGTTTATTTTGAATACATTCAAAAATGTGATTATTTAATTCTTGGTCATTATATGCTCTATATGTAATAACTAAATTATCGCAAAGAGAAATAAATTTGTTTAAGGTATTAGTATCGCCATCATAAGGTCTAATATTTGAAATTTTTGATTTAAATAATTCCCAATTAATAGGACGACGTTCAGCTTGACTAGTTGCCATTTTAATATTTTTCTTATCTTTACTCTTTTTACTTTTAAAGCTTACTTTTAAATTCTTAAGAGATTCTACCAAGGAATCTTCATCAATCATAAAAATTAAAATATCGTTTCATAAACAATGTCTTAACAAAACTATCTTCCGAATTTATGAAAAATAAATAAGGAAGGCAAGAAGGAAACTTGGCACTCACCTCGATAGTCTTTGCCAACTACTTCTCCAAATTCGTCTACCCAAATGAAGGTCTGCTGTCACTGAAGGGCTGCTTTCCACTGGGGCTGCTTTCCACAAAACGGAATGTTCGTTTGGATTTGCACTTAAGGTGTTAAAACGCCAAAGTCCCGAAAAGTTCTGTTTTCCGATAAATACGAAATTCACAGTTTCGCGACTCGCACAAATCCTACTGACTGCGCCAATTTTGGATTTCGAAAAATGAAATCGGTTTTTAAAAAATATTTTTATTTCTAAACTACAATTTTAAATATGACTGAACTCGACAAGACCAAGAATAATAATGAATTTTACAATGCAAATATAATGAAACAATCTAACAAACTTCTGGTGGAAACTGCAGAGTAAGCTGCAGGTGTTGGTTGGGATTCTGCCAGGTCCGGACTTTCGTACCATGTAACTCAGTGTAGCTTTTTCAATGAGATAACACAGTCAGTAATAAGTAAATTTAAAACTTGTTTTATAAATACATTAAAAACATTTTTCTCGAATTTACGTGCAAGGTTCACAGAAGTAAAGTTTATATGCTTTGTATTTATATTTAAAAAGTTAGGTATTAAATCACAGTTTTCACAGCGTAAAAGAAAAATTCTTCTGTTCTTTAGGTTGGCTTGTTTTGTTAGCAATTTCTGGTATAATTTCATTTGTAGAACGGTTGATCGTCCGTAGCTAGATTCAATACTACGGTAGTAAGGCATATTTTCACCCATGCCGATATATTGTTTTATTGATGTTCTTGAACCATACTAATTATATATAATATAAGAACAAAATGTTGTAATATTTTAACCAATTTTAAAAACAAAAATAAATATTCATTCGAAAATAAAGCATTACATAAAAAAATTCAAAAAACAAAAGCGTTCTTGAGGGAAAATCCTAATGTAGTTGTACTAAAACCTGACAAAACCAACAAAACAGTCATTATGGAATCTAAAGATTACGACAACAAAATGAATGACCTTCTAAAAGACGAAACCATATATCGTAAACTTAAAAATGATCCTACCAACATTTTCCAAAAAAGAAATAATGAGCTTATTGACAGATGGTACAAAAGTGCTTATATATCACCAAACACGGCAAAATCAATTAAACTACAAAATGCTATACCACCAAAAATTTATGGGTTACCTAAAACACACAAAAATAATGTACCTCTACGTCCTATCGTTTCCTGCATTCAATCGCCCTTCGAGAATCTTTCAAAGTTTTTGAAAAACATTATTTCTAATATCACAAACAAAAATCCATATTACATTAAAGATTTCAATGACCTTATTTCTAAAATTAAAAATATCCATATACCAAATAACTACATATTCACGCCTATTCTGTAACTCATTTCGATGATAGAAGTCAGTAAAATCGAATAGAAGTGGCCAAGTCGAATAGAAATAGTCCAAATCCGTATTCCATAACTACTTCGGAATCTCTACAATCGTAATAGTGAATAGAAATCACTTCGACAGCATTTATCCTGTCGAAATGAGATTTCGATTATCGGAATTGTGGTTGACGCAAGCGCATTTTGTTTTGTTTTGACGTTTATATTTTATATATAAAAATAATTGATTACTACTTATTTTATAATTATTTATAGTGTTTGTACCTTTTTTAGCTGCGTAATTTTTAGTCTGTGGTGTTATTTGTAATTATATATTTAATTTAGACATGTTGTACGAGTATGAATTGGACCTTGGACCTAACCTTATTTATTTGCTTTGCTATTTGGCTTGGCACATGAATGAACTTTGCCCCTCGCAGTGTTGCCATAATGTTGTTAGTTATTTCTTGTACAATTTCAATCAACGGTATAATGTACAAGAATAGCATACGATAGACTTCTGATGCGTTGATGGATAAATATATTATACCAGTATCGTTGTATAACTAGACTCCTTTCTTAAACAATGCCAGTATACTTGTATATTTATCAGTCAACGCTCATAGTCTGAACAAATTATAGAAAAGATGCCATTTTTGGGAAAAGTTGTTTAGCAGTTATTTCAGCTCTAATCGAATCTTAGAGATTGCATATTATTAGTAATATTGATTTTAAATTATAGATTAATAATAATGCATTAATAACATCAATTTAAATATCTTTGATTTAAAACCATTTATACTTCTTATCTTCACTTATCTTTTTTATTTATCAGTTTATCTTTTTTTAAATAAATTTTAATTAACTTTAATTTAAAACCATTTATCCTCTTTTGAGCTTTTTGCATCCAGTATTTACACTAATACTTTATTTACTTTTCAAAACTTGAGGATAGTATGAAGAAAGTATGAAAACATTGAGGATATGGCAACGGTGTCAAATTTTAAATTTAGATCCAGTCACAGAACAATAATTTCTCTGGTTAATGCGGGGTTGCCACCACCTCAGAACCGCGTGAAATAGAAGTCAGAGGTTTCGATTACGATATGAGTTACAGAATACCAATCCAAACACAAAAATGACGCGATAGATATCAAACATTCCGATTTTGGGTAATTACGATTCGACTTGGTCATTTCTATTCGATTTGTTAAAAGTTACAGAATAGGGCTGATTAATATCTTTAGATGTCGTTTCACTATACACTAACATCCCAATAAAACTTGCCACTGACATCATAAAAAAGAAGTGGAATGACATAAAAAAATACACTGATATCCCATTGCAAGAGTTCCAATCATCTGTAGAGTTAACATTAAACTCAACATACTTTTTATACAAAGACGAAATATACCAACAAATAGATAATTGTGCAATGGGTGCAAGTATTTCTAGTGTTATTACCCAGCTGGTTCTAGAAGATTTAGAGGAATCTGTCATAAGTCACTTAGGTTTTAATGTACCATTCTTCTACCGCTACATTGATGAATGTGTATGTGCTGTCCCAACAAATAAAGTGAACGAAATTTTACAAAATTTTAACAACTACCACCCAAAGCTAAAATTTACTATAGATATTGAACAGCATAATAAAATAAATTTTCTGGATGTCACTTTACATCGGATTAATAACACAATCAAAACTATGTGGTTCACATAAGAAACATGGTCTTCACGATATCTCAACTATAAATCTCACCATCCATTCTCCCAGAAAAAGTCGGTAATTATAGGCCTTGCTGATAGATCCATAAAACTAACAGATCCAGAATACAGACCAACTGCAATAAAAAAAGCAAAAGATGCCCTCCTAAGTAATGCATATCCCGAACATCTAATCGAATCGGCATTTAAGTCAAGAATAAACAAATTTTATAACAACACCAATAACAATAAAAGTAGTAGAACCAAAACTACGTATACAACTCTTCCATATATAAAAGGTTTATCCGAACAACTGATGCATCTTCTAGCCCAACACAACATAACAGTGGCTCATAAAGGCAACAACCTTTTAAATAAATATTTCACCAAACTTAAAACAAAAACTCCCAAACTCAAAAAATCGCATGTTGTTTATGAGATACCCTGTACAAACTGTGATGGTGTCTATATTGGTCAGACTAGTCAACTGCTTCAATCCAGAATTCGTTCCCACAAATACGACAAAAACAACACAACTGCACTGACAAAACATGAGAAGGGGAAGAAGTATACATTTGACTTCGAAAACACAAAAATTTTAAAAATCGAGAAGAACAAAAAGAAGAGGGAGATTTACGAATCAATAGAAATAAAAAGAAACAAAAATTCAATCAACGATAGGAAAGACACGGACAACCTGAATAGAATTTATTTTAATCTAATTTAATTAATAATAAATAACACCATCAAAAAATTTCTTAAAGTAACATATTTCCATTTTGTATGCCTTTTACTACATTAAAGATAGGCTCCTGTAATTAACTAGCACAGTAAGCAATGAGATATCAACACTCAATTTTTAATTTGTATCTGTTCATCGTCGTTAGTGTGTCGTTTTACGTGTTTGGTAAGTTTTAATATTGTTCTAAAATAATGTATTGTTTTTCATTTGTAAAAATTTTTAGAAATCAATCTTGACAAAGGCAAGAGTTTCTGCCGAAACGTTGATAATCTCTGAACCTAAACCCAAGAAAAGCAAATATATATTATATATAATTAGTATGGTTCAAGAACATCAATAAAACTATATATATATATATATATATATATATATATATATATATATATATATATATATATATATATATATATATATATATATATATATGCTTTCTGTTGTTTTCCGGGTTTGACTCCGCGTTGAATAATTTTGGTTTTGATAAAAACCATTATTTTGACGACGTTTCGGCAAGATCTCACTTGCCATTGTCAAGTCAGGTAGTTCCGCTTCTCGCTGCTGCTTGAAGTAAACTGAATTTTTACTCACGATACCGTCGCTTATGTAGTTGATCCTGATGCTGTTTGCCCTGCGCGAACTCTGGCTCTTGTTATTGGTCCGGTGTAGGTTGCAGTCGTCGGCGGGATGTTACGCGTGGATGTTGCGGCCTGATTTATTTTGGTCTTTTTCTTCAATACCGTTTTCCAAGTTGTAGGAAGCCGTTGCGCATCATCTCTTTGGTTTAAGCCGTTGGGATTTCTTTCAATTTCTATCGATTCTCTGATTTCCCGTTTTCTTTTTATTTCGATGTTAGCTAACATCGTTGTTTGGTTCAGGTTTATTGTGTGTCCTGTATTTGCGACATGTTGAGCCAGGGATGACGTGGTTTCTCCCCTTTCGATAGCATTTCGGTGTTCTTCTCGTCTTACCTGGATTCTTCGGTTGGTCTGTCCAATGTACGACTTTCCACAATCCCCACACGGAATCTCGTATACACCTTGGCTTTCTAAACGATATTTTGGTCTTTGGTGTTGGTAAAATAGTTGAGATCTTTCTGTCCGTATTAAATATCGTTTCTATGTTGTGTTTTCTCAGCACTCTCCCTATTTTCTCTGTCGTACCCTTCACATATGGCAGAATGGTTTTGCCGATCGGCTTATTGTCTTCTGTAGGGTCCTTATCTCTTCTTCGAGCATTTTGAACTTTTTCGATGTTGTATGTTGAGGAGCCGTTTTTTCTTAACGCTGTTTTCACGTTATGCATTTCTTCATTTTGATGTTCTTGGTCTGTCAGTCTTTCGGATCTTGTAATCAAGGTTTTGATGACTGAATGCAATTGTGCAGGATGGTGGTGTGAAGCAGCATTTAGATATCTATCGGTATGTGTCGGTTTCCGATACACTGTATGACCTATGTGTCCGTCTTGTTTCTTTATTATTAACACATCTAAGAATGGAATTTGATCGTTTTCTTCCAGTTCCATGGTAAACTTAATTTTATGGTGGATATTGTTGATGTGTTCTAAAAAAGCCTTTAGTTTTTCTTCTCCGTGGGTCCAGATAATAAAAGTGTCATCCACGTATCTAAGCCACAGTTTGGGTTTGTATTCAGCTGTTTCTATTGCCCGCTGTTCTATTTCCTTCATAAACAAGTTTGCTATTACTGGTGACAGTGGAGAACCCATCGGTGCTCCCTCAATTTGTTTATATCTTTGTTCCTTATAGATGAAATAAGTGTTATTTAAACAGTGTTTGGTTAGGTTTAGTGTATCCGGTGATATTGGATACTTTTTGCTTATGATGTCCAGTGATTCATCTATAGGAACATTCGTGAAAAGTGAGACAACATCGAAGCTGACTAGCAAATGTCCCGGCTCAAGAGTCACACCTTTTATACGCTCGATGAAGTGGCTCGCGTTCTTGACGTAAGAATCTGCTTCTTCCGCGTATGGTTGCAGCTGTTGGGCCAGAAATTTCGCCAGCGGTTGTAAGGGAGATCCGATGGAACTCACAATTGGTCGCAGTGGTAATCCTGCCTTGTGTACCTTGGGTAGGCCGTAAAATTTTGGGCATCTAGATGACTTCTCTCTAGGTATGAGATGGACCTGTTGTTCTTTATTGATATTTGAGGCTTTGATCTTGGCTTTTGTTATTTTCTCTAGATAGGTTGTCGGGTCTGACGAGATGCTTTGATATGTTGTATCATTTAAGATGTCGTTTATTTTTGTTTCGTAGTCTTGAATATTCATCACTACCGTAGCGTTGCTTTTGTCAGCTGGAAGCACGATGATTTCTTTGTTGTTCTTCAAATTATGTAAGGCTTCTTTCTCTTCCCGTGTTAAATTTCTTTTTGGTGGTTTAGCTGTTCTTAATATTTTTGATACGTCTTGGCGTATGATCTCGGCTGTTTCTGCTGGGAGATTAGTAATTGTAGTCTCTACCTCAGTAATGATGTTTTCTACGGGAATGTATGTAGGTGCAACAGCAAAATTGAAACCTTTTGCAAGAACACTATTCGTGGCTTCATCCAGTGTCAGATTTGAAAAGTTATATACTAAATTGTTTGTTTCTATTTGTGGATTTTCTTTCTTTTTTGGCCGCTGTTGTAGTAACAAATTTTCAAACTTTTTAATTTGTTTGGTCTTAGTGAGATCAGCATCTGTTTCTGCTCGAAAGTTTGTCAGTTGTTCAAAGAAATTCCATAATGTTGGATGGATTGTGTTACTTAGTTTAAGATGCAGCTGTAATGATTCTGCATTCATTTTGTCGATGTCTCGTCTGGTATCATGGATTGCCTCTCTAATAAGCGCCAGGCTTGCTCTTCTTAAGATGTTTTTAGTTTTATAGTTGTTTTTGTGAAAAGTGAGCTTCATGCAAGTCGGTATAATGCTTTCGTCACGGCAGCGTTCTAAAAACGTAAGGTTGCATAACAACGTCCTTCGTTTCGATCGTAGTTTTTCGTATCTTCTGATGTCTGGTAGAATTTCCTCCCCGTAGAGGTTAATTATGTTACACTTGAAGTTTCCGCGGGAGCTATATGTGCTTTCTGTTGTTTTCCGGGTTTGACTCCGCGTTGAATAATTTTGGTTTTGATAAAAACCATTATTTTGACGACGTTTCGGCAAGATCTCACTTGCCATTGTCAAGTCAGGTAGTTCCGCTTCTCGCTGCTGCTTGAAGTAAACTGAATTTTTACTCACGATACCGTCGCTTATGTAGTTGATCCTGATGCTGCTTGCCCTGCGCGAACTCTGGCTCTTGTTATTGGTCCGTTGTAGGTTGCAGTCGTCGGCGGGATGTTACGCGTGGATGTTGCGGCCTGATTTATTTTGGTCTTTTTCTTCAATACCGTTTTCCAAGTTGTAGGAAGCCGTTGCGCATCATCTCTTTGGTTTAAGCCGTTGGGATTTCTTTCAATTTCTATCGATTCTCTGATTTCCCGTTTTCTTTTTATTTCGATGTTAGCTAACATCGTTGTTTGGTTCAGGTTTATTGTGTGTCCTGTATTTGCGACATGTTGAGCCAGGGATGACGTGGTTTCTCCCCTTTCGATAGCATTTCGGTGTTCTTCTCGTCTTACCTGGATTCTTCGGTTGGTCTGTCCAATGTACGACTTTCCACAATCCCCACACGGAATCTCGTATACACCTTGGCTTTCTAATGATATTTTGGTCTTTGGTGTTGGTAAAATAGTTGAGATCTTTCTGTCCGTATTAAATATCGTTTCTATGTTGTGTTTTCTCAGCACTCTCCCTATTTTCTCTGTCGTACCCTTCACATATGGCAGAATGGTTTTGCCGATCGGCTTATTGTCTTCTGTAGGGTCCTTATCTCTTCTTCGAGCATTTTGAGCTTTTTCGATGTTGTATGTTGAGAAGCCGTTTTTTCTTAACGCTGTTTTCACGTTATGCATTTCTTCATTTTGATGTTCTTGGTCTGTCAGTCTTTCGGATCTTGTAATCAAGGTTTTGATGACTGAATGCAATTGTGCAGGATGGTGGTGTGAAGCAGCATTTAGATATCTATCGGTATGTGTCGGTTTCCGATACACTGTATGGCCTATGTGTCCGTCTTGTTTCTTTATTATTAACACATCTAAGAATGGAATTTGATCGTTTTCTTCCAGTTCCATGGTAAACTGAATTTTATGGTGGATATTGTTGATGTGTTCTAAAAAAGCCTTTAGTTTTTCTTCTCCGTGGGTCCAGATAATAAAAGTGTCATCCACGTATCTAAGCCACAGTTTGGGTTTGTATTCAGCTGTTTCTATTGCCCGCTGTTCTATTTCCTTCATAAACAAGTTCGCTATTACTGGTGACAGTGGAGAACCCATCGGTGCTCCCTCAATTTGTTTATATCTTTGTTCCTTATAGATGAAATAAGTGTTATTTAAACAGTGTTTGGTTAGGTTTAGTGTATCCGGTGATATTGGATACTTTTTGCTTATGATGTCCAGTGATTCATCTATAGGAACATTCGTGAAAAGTGAGACAACATCGAAGCTGACTAGCAAATGTCCCGGCTCAAGAGTCACACCTTTTATACGCTCGATGAAGTGGCTCGCGTTCTTGACGTAAGAATCCGCTTCTTCCGCGTATGGTTGCATCTATTGGGCCAGAAATTTCGCCAGCGGTTGTAAGGGAGATCCGATGGAACTCACAATTGGTCGCAGTGGTAATCCTGCCTTGTGTACCTTGGGTAGGCCGTAAAATGTTTATGAAGGAAATAGAACAGCGGGCAATAGAAACAGCTGAATACAAACCCAAACTGTGGCTTAGATACGTGGATGACACTTTTATTATCTGGACCCACGGAGAAGAAAAACTAAAGGCTTTTTTAGAACACAACAACAATATCCACCATAAAATTCAGTTTACCATGGAACTGGAAGAAAACGATCAAATTCCATTCTTAGATGTGTTAATAATAAAGAAACAAGACGGACACATAGGCCATACAGTGTATCGGAAACCGACACATACCGATAGATATCTAAATGCTGCTTCACACCACCATCCTGCACAATTGCATTCAGTCATCAAAACCTTGATTACAAGATCCGAAAGACTGACAGACCAAGAACATCAAAATGAAGAAATGCATAACGTGAAAACAGCGTTAAGAAAAAACGGCTTCTCAACATACAACATCGAAAAAGCTCAAAATGCTCGAAGAAGAGATAAGGACCCTACAGAAGACAATAAGCCGATCGGCAAAACCATTCTGCCATATGTGAAGGGTACGACAGAGAAAATAGGGAGAGTGCTGAGAAAACACAACATAGAAACGATATTTAATACGGACAGAAAGATCTCAACTATTTTACCAACACCAAAGACCAAAATATCGTTAGAAAGCCAAGGTGTATACGAGATTCCGTGTGGGGATTGTGGAAAGTCGTACATTGGACAGACCAACCGAAGAATCCAGGTAAGACGAGAAGAACACCGAAATGCTATCGAAAGGGGAGAAACCACGTCATCCCTGGCTCAACATGTCGCAAATACAGGACACACAATAAACCTGAACCAAACAACGATGTTAGTTAACATCGAAATAAAAAGAAAACGGGAAATCAGAGAATCGATAGAAATTGAAAGAAATCCCAACGGCTTAAACCAAAGAGATGATGCGCAACGGCTTCCTACAACTTGGAAAACGGTATTGAAGAAAAAGACCAAAATAAATCAGGCCGCAACATCCACGCGTAACATCCCGCCGACGACTGCAACCTACACCTGACCAATAACAAGAGCCAGAGTTTGCGCAGGGCAAGCAGCATCAGGATCAACTACATAAGCGACGGTATCGTGAGTATAAATTCAGTTTACTTCAAGCAGCAGCGAGAAGCGGAACTACCTGACTTGACAATGGCAAGTGAGATCTTGCCGAAACGTCGTCAAAATAATGGTTTTTATCAAAACCAAAATTATTCAACGCGGAGTCAAACCCGGAAAACAACAGAAAGCACATATAGCTCCCGCGGAAACTTCAAGTGTAACATATATATATATATATATATATATATATATATATATATATATATATATATATATATATATATATATATATATATATATATATATATATATATATATATATATAATCTTGTTAATTTTGAGGTTGCAGTCATAAATTTCAGGGGGCAGGATAAGTAAAACTCTTAGTTATTATCAAGCTTTCGCAAAATTTATTTGCTTCTTCAAGATATGCTAAAAAAGTTTTAGTAAATACAATGAAATTAAGATGATATAAAATATTGTACATAAAAAGCATAAAAAACTTACAACGTGAGGTTAATCCATTAAATTATATATATATATATATATATATATATATATAAAGAATAATTTTGGGGAATGCAGTCAATGTGTTTTGGGCTGATTAGAAGTGAAACACTTTGAACTTTTGTCGAGCTTTCGGACAATTTATTTCCTTTATCAAGACAATCTAAAAATACAAATGTTTAAATTTAGATGAAAACTAGAAAAATAAAAACTTACTGCTCGTGGTTTACAAAATAACTAACATAATTATAAAAAACATAAAAATTCTTTCTAAAAAATATAAATTGTAAACGTAAATTAATTTTGAAATATGTCAAAAAGACATTAATCAAATGTAGTTAGACTACTTTAATAACTCGATAGATTGGGAAAGAAGTTAGTTAACAGTGTATAAAATAATGATATAAAGATGTAAGTAAATTTGAAGTTATAATTATTAGTAAAAAAAAAACTGATAGTAATGTAAAACAAGTTGATTTAGAATGTTATAAATATTTTTCTTTTGATACTATTTAGTGAAATTTTAAAAATTAATAAGACCAAATTGTTTCTAAATTGCATAAATTAGTAATATCAGATCTCAAAATTAAAGTCAAAGTTAGTAAAAATTACAGTCAAAGTTAGTTAGTCAAAGCCAAAATGTTATTATAAATAATGCTTAGATTATTGATATCAGATCTCTTATTAATACAATTTGATTTTTTTATCCAAACCATTTCTTTAAATTCTAGTTTACGTAAATTTACTTCTCTTTCCAAAATTGTTGCTTCTTGAAAAATGAAAACATGATCCTCATTAATAACATGCTCTGCCAATGCACAAGAAGGGATATTTCTCTTGATATCACTTTTATGAGACGTTAGTCTAAGAGATAGGTTACGTGAAGTCTGTCCGATGTAACATTTACCACAAGTAAATGTTAGACTAACGTCCTTAAGTGTTAGACTAACTGTCTTAGACTAACGTCTCATAAAAGTGATATCAAGAGAAATATCCCTTCTTGTTTAATTATTTATATGGGAAATAAGCCACAATTAAAATGAAAAAAATAATTTTATTAACGTTTCGACGTTATAAATATTGGCAATATCATTTTAAAGTCTTCTACTTTAAAATGTATAATATATGTCTGAATTGCCAATATAAATGAGTGAGATTAAATAAATTATTAGAAGAATTTTTTTGCTTAGCAACAACACTTTAGTTTATTTTAGTAATATTTTGTATTTTGACAACGGCACCCGATTTGGGCGTCGAAACGTTAATAAAATTATTTTTTTCATTTTAATTGTGGCTTATTTCCCATATAAATAATTAATCATAAAAATGCCACAAGGAAATAGCTTCAGAACAACATCCCTTCTTGTGCATTGGCAGAGCATGTTATTAATGAGGATCATGTTTTCATTTTTCAAGAAGCAACAATTTTGGAAAGAGAAGTAAATTTACGTAAAAGAGAATTTAAAGAAATGGTTTGGATAAAAAAATCAAATTGTATTAATAAGAGATCTGATATCAATAATCTAAGCATTATTTATAATAACATTTTGGCTTTGACTAACTAACTTTGACTGTAATTTTTACTAACTTTGACTTTAATTTTGAGATCTGATATTACTAATTTATGCAATTTAGAAACAATTTGGTCTTATTAATTTTTAAAATTTCACTAAATAGTATCAAAAGAAAAATATTTATAACATTCTAAATCAACTTGTTTTACATTACTATCAGTTTTTTTTTACTAATAATTATAACTTCAAATTTACTTACATCTTTATATCATTATTTTATACACTGTTAACTAACTTCTTTCCCAATCTATCGAGTTATTAAAGTAGTCTAACTACATTTGATTAATGTCTTTTTGACATATTTCAAAATTAATTTACGTTTACAATTTATATTTTTTAGAAAGAATTTTTATGTTTTTTATAATTATGTTAGTTATTTTGTAAACCACGAGCAGTAAGTTTTTATTTTTCTAGTTTTCATCTAAATTTAAACATTTGTATTTTTAGATTGTCTTGATAAAGGAAATAAATTGTCCGAAAGCTCGACAAAAGTTCAAAGTGTTTCACTTCTAATCAGCCCAAAACACATTGACTGCATTCCCCAAAATTATTCTTTTTGTATTATTAACAGTCACTACATATTAATAATTATATATATATATATATATATATAAAAACATAAGATGTAGATCTTTGAAACACACTCAGTGAACCAAAGATCCAAGGTTATTGGTTTAACGACCACTCGTACGAAATCAAATAGAGGCGAAACACATTTCTAAGAACTGGTGTTTGGATCTTTGATTCTATTCGAAAAAATTTTTCCCAGCCCGAAATGGTGGATGTGTGAATTGTTCGTAAGGGGATTTTTCCACATTCTCTATTTCATCTATTTTATATATATATATATATATATATATATATATATTGTTATATTTCTATTTGATATGAAAATTAAATTTTGATAATTATAAACAAAATTCAATTTAATATAAAATATTTTCAATTTTCTCAACCACGGGCATATAAATTTAGAACAACCTGTATACAACAAATTGTTATATTTAATTTTAAGAAGTGATTAAACGAAACTCGTGACAATGCGCTTAGAACAAACAAAGTGAATGGCGCGTACCATTATCGTTGTTTGCGGAAGGTTCGATCATTAGCCTATGCTAAATAAAACTCAAGTGAAATCGATAATAGGTCATTATCGTTGTTCGCGGAAGGTTCGATCATTAGCTTATGCTAAATAAGACTCAGTTGAAGTAGATAATAGATCATTAAATTTTGTAATTAGTAGAAAGTAATTTTAGAATGGGAATTAACTATTTTTCTTTTGAAATCCATTAAGCATATTTAGAAAGATTAAAAATTGGTTTTGAGGAAGACTGCGAATGAGAGTTGGTGGTGGAAGTTTGATTTGTGAATCTGGAAGGGATATTTAGAAAGTAGGGGAATGAATGACAAATAGAGATCAGAATGTTTTGAGCTGTCGAGAAGTGAAGTCCAGTAGTAGACGGTAGTGTACGGAGAGTGAGAAAGCCGGTGTAGTTCCGTGAGTGTGGAGTATCTATCGTGGAACGAGAGGTAGGCCAGGTTGAGAGTAAAAGAACCTCCTTGAGCCAAGAGTTCTCGGTAGCTGATTGCAGTTTCGAAAAAGGTAGAACACAGCATCACGACAGAAGCAGGAAACGAGAGCTATACGAGCTAGTTTCAAAGGAGAACATTACTGGAAGCCAGGACGAGGTTTTGATTGCAGCCAAGGATAGCAGGAAACGGGTCTTGTGTGAAGACATTCTCAGTTCACCAGAAAAAGGTCAGTCTCATTTGTTTGGACATGAATGTATGGGTTTTTCGTATTAAATACCACATTTAAAATTGAAGAAACATAATCAATAATATCAGAAAAGCTTCATCAAACTTAAATAGAATTGTTGCTAATAAATCATAATAGTTAAATGTTAATAAAAACTTTCAATTGGAAACCAAAAGGAAATAAGATTCCCATGTGTAAATGTTATGTTTAAGAATAATAAGATATAGCAAATATTAAGCAGTGATTGCCATTTAAATAAAATAAACAATATTTTGATTACAATTGTAACCCATATGTGTTATTATTTTACTCTTTTCTTTCCTATCCCGATTAGGAACCATTGAGAAATACTTAGAAGCCACGTAACTAAGTAATTAATTTTATAAAAAGCCCTGAGATTGAAAACATATTGATATGTGATCTGGTAAATTAATTAGATTATTATTAATGCATTGATTAAATTAAATGACCTATAAAAATATTATCTCATATCAATAATCAAGATCACATCAACTGTCGTCCAACGTGGAAAGCATTGTAAAGTATTTCTAGTGGCAAATTTGAAGGATAGAAAGAGTAAAGCCGGTATTTGAAAATTTATATGCCTGTGGTAAAAAGTGAGATACTTACATTTGATAACATAAAATTTTAGATCTCTTTAGGTACAAATTTTACATAACTGATTTAATATTTTATTTTTACGATATTTACATTTGATATATTTATTGACAATTTATAATATTTGGGTGAGAAAAAGTCGTCTTGGTAACATACTAGTAAAATTTCATATTTGGCGGGGACAGTACTTCTTGAAAACAAATGTCTGTGACAAGAAGCCAAAGCAAAGACAACAAAAAACAAAAAGAACATTCCAATCAAGAGAATAATTCAGACCAAGAAGATATTTTAGACACGACAATCATGGCATCAGAACAGCAAGAATTATCAGGAATAGATAAATTATTACAAATGATGCAACTCCAGTCACAAAGAATGGAACAGAAAATGGATGAAACACAACAAAAACTGGATGACAATCAAAGAGAAACAAAACAAGCAATGGATGAAGCAAAAAGCACAATGGATAAAAATCAGGAAGAAACATCAAAGAAAATGGATAAAGTGGATCAAAAAATGGATGAAACACAACAAAAAATGGATGAAACACAACAAAAAATGGATGAAACACAACAAAAATTGGATCAAAAAATGGATGAAACAAAAAGAATAATGCAAGAAAATCAGAAGGAAACAAAACAAGCCATAGAAGAGAACAACAAGAAAATGGAGGAACGCATAGAAAAGTATGAAATGAAAATTCAAGATAAAATAAAGGAGTTAACGAATTGCCAGAAAAAGGAAATAGAAAATTTGGAAAACAAGTTTGAAAACGCTATTCAAGCAATCAGAGAAGAAATGGAAAGAAAGATTGCGGAAATCAATATTCAACAAAATGTAGGAGAAAGAAGAGACATGGTTATACATAGCACAGATGACGTGAAGATAAGGTTTGGCGGGGATGTAAGAAGATTACACCCAGTGCCGTTCATAAATAGCCTGAAAAAGAAAATACAGCACATCGGAAATTTCGAAACAGCAAAAGAAACTATCAGAAACCATCTAAAATATGAAGCAAGCCTATGGTTCGATTGCAAAGAAGAAGAATTTGACAGTTGGCAACAATTTGAACAAAAATTTTTGAATTATTTCTGGGGAAAAGTCCAACAATTGGAAATTAACAAGGAATTGCAAAATGGGAAATACAATGATAGGATGGGTATATCAGAAAGGACATATGCATTACAAATTTACTATAACGCAAAACATTTACAATACAATTACTCATCGGAACAATTAGTCGAACTGATTGCAAGACGTTTCGAAGAAACGCTGGAAGACCATATCACATTGCAAAACTACAAAGACATAGATAGTTTATGCCAATTCCTACAAATAAAAGAATCACGTTTAAGAGAAAGAAAATCAAGAAGGTCGCGAGAAGATTACAGGCCCCGAGAAACACAGGATTACAGAGATAGAAATCAAAATAGGAGGGACTATACAAGACGAGATTTTAATCCCAGAAGGGAAAACGAAAATAGAGACAACGGAAGAGGAAATTATGAACAAAGAAATAGGCAATGGAATGAGGACAGAAATCGAGAATACCAGAATAGAAACACCACACTCGCAAATCAAGAAAACAGAAATAATGGTAGACAAAATGAACAGGGATATCGAGAAAACCGAAACAGATCCGACACACCAAGAGAAAATAGAAGAGAAGTAAATAACACCCAGACAGATGAATATGACGGAGAGAGACATTATGACGAAAACATAAACAACGATGAGCAACCGGCGTTTTTTCACGACGGCGCTCACTAAAAACCAAAAATCAAACAGGAATCTTTTGTAACCCCAAGGAGTTTATTAAATTGGCAAGAAACAACGAAAAGAAAAATGGAGTTAATTTAAAATTTGTGGATGGATTTATCAACGAGAAACCAATTAAAATTATGATAGACACTGGATCTGAAATAACATTGGTCAACAGAAAACTAATAGAAGAAGTTAACTTAACAAATTTAATTTACAAAATACCTAGGGTAAATTTAGTGGGCGCAAACAAACGGACATTGGCAACTATAAATGAAGGCATACGAGTAATGGTACGACTGGGTAAGAAGATGTATGCACTACAATGTGTAATAATGCCAAACATGTCACATGACATGATAGTAGGAGTTGACGAATTGGCAGAAAAACATGTAGTGATAGATTTTAAAAATAATACGATGAATCTAACAGAAGAAAAAGAAGAAGAACAGGACAGGGAACAGGAGAAACAAAATACGGACGAATCAGGTAAAGAACAAACAGTGGAAATGAATTTGGCAACGAAGCAAGGACAAAGAAGAAAAGGGAGAAAAAGTCAGAAAAAGACAAAAGAAAATGAAACCTGTGGCTCCTCAAAAGAAGAGTTGAGCCCAAAAGAAGAAAAAATGAGAGTATCAAAAGCAAAAGAAAACTGGGATTCCTCAAAAGAAGAGATGAGCTCAGGAGAAGAAGAAATAAAGCTAACAAATGAAAGCGAAAAAGATATGATCGAAACAGTGGCATTTGAAGAGGAGGCATATGAAAACGAGGATGCAGAATACACGGTAAAAGTATGTGAAAAATCTGAGGAAAAAGACAGAAGATTGATATGGGAAAAAGGGAAAAACAACATAATAGCCGACACTCTAACACAGGATGAGGACACTGAAAATAAGGAAACAATTACTCTACAGGTGGGACTAATTAGAGTAATACAAGAAGAAGGGGTATAAGACGTAGATTAAAGTAAGGAAATATACAGGGAGTTGATTTTGCCTCGAGAAAATTTATTTAAAAAATGCAGATAAATTTTATCGAATACAAGGCGGGGATTTGTTATATTTCTATTTGATATGAAAATTAAATTTTGATAATTATAAACAAAATTCAATTTAATATAAAATATTTTCAATTTTCTCAACCACGGGCATATAAATTTAGAACAACCTGTATACAACAAATTGTTATATTTAATTTTAAGAAGTGATTAAACGAAACTCGTGACAATGCGCTTAGAACAAACAAAGTGAATGGCGCGTACCATTATCGTTGTTCGCGGAAGGTTCGATCATTAGCCTATGCTAAATAAAACTCAAGTGAAATCGATAATAGGTCATTATCGTTGTTCGCGGAAGGTTCGATCATTAGCTTATGCTAAATAAGACTCAGTTGAAGTAGATATATATATATATATATATATATATATATATATACAATAGCACTAAAGGCCTTAGAGGCCCATGGCTTGAAAAGTTTGTTTTTTTCTTTCTTCATTTTCACGTTTCTTTATGTGCTGAGCTCTTCTCTGGCTTGATATGTGATTTTCCTCCATTCCTTCCTGTCACTCATTTTTCTTTTTTGGCCCTTTAGCCCAATTCTTTCCAAATCTTTTTCGACGTCTTGCTTCCATCTATTTTTCGGCCTTCCTCTTCTCTTTCTTGAAGTTATAGTGTAGTTTAGTACCTTTTTTGGAGTCCTCGTGTTTGGCATCCTTTCAATGTGACCTCGCCATCTAAGTCTCTGAGCCTTTATCACTCCTATTATATTAGGTTGGTTGTATAATTGCTTTAACTCATCATTTGATCTTCTTATCCATAAACCGTCCCTTATTTTTCCTCCATATATCTTCCTTAGTATTTTCCTTTCCCAGATCTCCAGTAAATTTTGTTCATTTTTTGTCATTGTCCATGTCTCACTGCAGTATGTTACTATTTGCTGTATAGTTGTTTTGTATAGCTGTACTTTTGCCCTTCTTGATAGAAACTTGCTTTTCAACATTACATTAAGCTCATGTACACTTCTATTGCCTGCCATTATTCTAGCTTGTATTTCTTCTTTAATGATAGGTTTACGTGATATTATTGCCCCTAGGTATGTAAATCTTTCTACCATTTCGAATTCGTATGATGTTCCTTCTTCTACTTCTACTTTAAACTTTTGACCATTCCTAAACTGACCATCTGTCCACTCCATACATTTTGTTTTAGTTGAATTTATATATAGTCCCATTTTCTTCGCTGCTTTTACTATTCTCTGTACCATCTCCTGTAGCTCTTTTTTTCCTCTTGCCAGTAACACCACATCATCCGCAAACGCCAAAACTTGGTGTCTTCTTTGATATATGAGTCCTTCTCTATTGATTTTTGCTTCTCGCATTATTTTTTCTAGGCATAAGTTGAAGAGTAAAGATGACAGAGGATCGCCCTGTCTTAATCCTTCGGTTTACTATAAATTTTTCTGATGATTGATTGTTTATTTTGACTCTGTTTTCTGTATTCTTCAGAGTGAGATGTATCATGTTACGTAGCTTTCTGCTAACTCCCAATTCCTCAAGCGCCTCTTTTAATTTCTTCCTCTTTATTCTATCGTATGCTTGTTGGAAGTCGATGAATAGTGCTATCGTTGGTAGGTTGTGTTCATAGCTTTCTGCTTGTAATTCTCTGATTACGAATACTTGGTCCGTTGTGCTTCTCCCTCTTCTAAATCCGCACTGATATTCGCCTATTATATTTTCAGCTTCTTTTTCAAGTTTGTCTTTTATTGATTTTCCTAGGATTTTGTATACGGTATTTAGTAAAGCTATTCCTCTGTAATTACTGCATTCTGTTTTGTCGCCTTTTTTATGTAATGGGCAGATAATTGCTTCCTTCCAGTCCTCTGGTATTCGTTCTTTTAACCATATATCTTTTATGATTTTGTGTATCCAATCATTCAGCAATTTTCCACCATATTTCATCATCTCTGCTGTTATGTTATCGCTTCCAGGGCATTTGTTGTTTTTAAGATTTCTAATTATTTCCTCGATTTGTTCTTTGCTCGGTGGATTATCTTCTATGTCTTCTAACTGTTCATTTTCTGTCTCTGCTTCTATGGATTCATTTTGGTTTGGCTTATTCTTGCCATTTAGTAATTCGTCAAAATACTCTTTCCATCTCTCTACTATTTCTGCTTCGCCGCTTATATTATCTCCAGCTTTGTTTTTAACGAATATGGGTTTTTGCTGGTATCCTCTTTTCTCGTTTCTGGTACCTTGATACAGGTTTTTTATTTCTTTATTTCTGTAGTTCTCTTCTATTTCTTTTAGCTTATTATCTAAGTGTTTTCTCTTCTTTTCTCTCAACAACCTCTTTACTTTTTGTCTTTGTTCTATATATCTATCATGCGTCTCTGTTGTTTCTTTCTTGATCATTTCCATCCTTAATGATTGTCTTAGTTCTATTTCTTTTTGGCACTCTATGTCGAACCACTCCTTCCTCTTTTTAATCTCTTGTTTATTACATTCTTTTGCTGCTTTGTTCATTACTTGCTTTATGATTTCCCAGTTGTTCTCCGTTTGTTCTTCTATTTGTATCTTTTTTAGTTCCCTTTCCATTGTTTCTCTGTATGTTTCTTGCTCTTTTTTTGTTGCAAACCGAATTGGTTTATTTATACATTTCTTTTCTTTTATTTTGTTTTTGTTTTCAGGTATCAGTTGCTTCATTTTGATACCCACCATGTAATGGTCGGAGTCGGCATCTGGTCCTCTGTATGTTCTAATCTTCTTTATACATTGCTGCTCTTCTTTTTCGATCAGCACGTGATCTATTTGGTTTTTGGTCTTTCTATCTGGCGATATCCATGTTTCCTTGTGTATTTGTTTTCTTTCGAAATATGTGCTCATTATGATCATATTTTTTTCTCTTGCAAAATCTATGAGGAACTGTCCGTTTTCATTAGTTTCATTGTGTTTACTATGTTTTCCTATTGTCGGTCTAAATACTTCTTCCTTCCCTATTTTGGCATTTGCGTCGCCTAAAATAATTTTCATGTCGTATCTGGGTATACTTTCGATTGTTCTATTTAGTTCACTGTAAAAAGATTCTTTGACATCATTATCTTTTTCTTCAGATGGTGCGTGAATATTTATGAGAGTGATTTTTTGGTATTTTCCCTTGATCCTGATACTACATATTCGATCTGATATTGGTTTGAATTCTACTATTGCTTCCTTTAGTTCTTTTCGTAGCATAAAACCTGTGCCTAGTGTTCTATTCTTTCCGCCGCTATTAAAAAAGACTGTATCTTCTATTTCTAATATATCATTTCCCAGCTGTTTCGTCTCCTGCAAGGCTACTATGTCAAATTGGAACTTTTCGATTTCTCTCGCTAGATGTTTAAGTTTACCTTCTCTATATGTGCCTCTTACATTCCATGTTCCTAAAAGTAAGTGTTCTTTTCGACATGTTCTCTTGTGTTTTTGTCCGGTTTTCATTTTTTTTCTCTTTTGTCCTTTTTTTGGATTATCGTTATCCTTTTTCTGTACTTGTGTCGTCATCGTTATTCCCATGGTACAATTGTCTGCTAGTTTTTTGATGTTGTTTTGATCATTTTTCCTTCTTTGTCGTTCCACTTCCATTCGTTGTTGTTTACCCATATTTTTTTTACTCCAATCTTGACTTCATTTCCTTTGTTTCTTTCTTCCTGAGCAATGTTTCTAATTGTTTTCTGTATTTCTCGTTCTCTTATGGTTGCATCTTCGTTAATATATACCTTCAGCCCTCTTATTTCTTTTAACTTATACTTTTTTCCATTATTTTTCTTTTTTCTTCCTGGTTTTCTAATTCAATGAGGCATGTTTTTTCTCCTAGCTTGTGAGCATTCCTTATTTTAACCTCTACTCCTAAGTGTTGTTTGATGAAATTGTTAGTTGTTTCTTTTAACCCTGCTTGTTCATATGTGTCTATCCTTAGACCGTTCATGACTACGTTATTTATTCGTCGGTGTTTTTCCATAACTTCCATGTGGTTTGTTATTTCTCTGAGTTCCTCCTTGATTTCTATATTCTCTTGTTTTAGTTCCGCATTTTCTTTTCTCAGCGCTCTGTTTTCTATAATGAGCTTTTCTATTGCTTCCTTGCTTTCTTTTTGATTTCTTTTTATTTCCTTAATGTCATCGGTGAGGTGGCTCATCATTATTAATAATTGATCAATTTTTGTTTCTTCATTTCTTTTCTCTTGATTTTTTGTTGGTGTTCTCGAGAACTTTTTGCTCTTTCTAAAAATATCATCTTCCTCGTTATCCATATATCTGTCCTTCCTTTTTGACCCTCCTTCTGACTGTGTGTCATCACTGTCTAAAGTTTCCAGATACCTTTCCATTTTCCGGCGCCAAACACTGTCTTCCACCTCAAAAGTGCAGAGAAGACAGCGTTTACCGTATTTATTTTGTATATTTATTATCGGTTGTTATTTTCTGTGGTTACCTGGAAAATCTACTCACAACGGCAACGTCGCAATTTCATCGGCCAGAGTTTCGTGTCTACGTTTTGTTAAACAGGCTTAACAATTTTAGCGATCTTACTTTTTGTATGTCCTTGGTTCTGTTTTGATGTTATTTCACCGATTTTAATGTTTTTAATTATCACTAACCTTAACTTAATGTCTTATATTGTTCACTGGATACTTTTAATAACTTATTTCCCGTTACAACTCTCAAAAATTGAGTTTATTGCAGACGGTAAATACAATATTTGTTTTCGTTTTGACTGCCGTGTTGCCAATCGTTGAAGTAGATAATAGATCATTAAATTTTGTAATTAGTAGAAAGTAATTTTAGAATGGGAATTAACTATTTTTCTTTTGAAATCCATTAAGCATATTTAGAAAGATTAAAAATTGGTTTTGAGGAAGACTGCGAATGAGAGTTGGTGGTGGAAGTTTGATTTGTGAATCTGGAAGGGATATTTAGAAAGTAGGGGAATGAATGACAAATAGAGATCAGAATGTTTTGAGCTGTCGAGAAGTGAAGTCCAGTAGTAGACGGTAGTGTACGGAGAGTGAGAAAGCCGGTGTAGTTCCGTGAGTGTGGAGTATCTATCGTGGAACGAGAGGTAGGCCAGGTTGAGAGTAAAAGAACCTCCTTGAGCCAAGAGTTCTCGGTAGCTGATTGCAGTTTCGAAAAAGGTAGAACACAGCATCACGACAGAAGCAGGAAACGAGAGCTATACGAGCTAGTTTCAAAGGAGAACATTACTGGAAGCCAGGACGAGGTTTTGATTGCAGCCAAGGATAGCAGGAAACGGGTCTTGTGTGAACACATTCTCAGTTCACCAGAAAAAGGTCAGTCTCATTTGTTTGGACATGAATGTATGGGTTTTTCGTATTAAATACCACATTTAAAATTGAAGAAACATAATCAATAATATCAGAAAAGCTTCATCAAACTTAAATAGAATTGTTGCTAATAAATCATAATAGTTAAATGTTAATAAAAACTTTCAATTGGAAACCAAAAGGAAATAAGATTCCCATGTGTAAATGTTATGTTTAAGAATAATAAGATATAGCAAATATTAAGCAGTGATTGCCATTTAAATAAAATAAACAATATTTTGATTACAATTGTAACCCATATGTGTTATTATTTTACTCTTTTCTTTCCTATCCCGATTAGGAACCATTGAGAAATACTTAGAAGCCACGTAACTAAGTAATTAATTTTATAAAAAGCCCTGAGATTGAAAACATATTGATATGTGATCTGGTAAATTAATTAGATTATTATTAATGCATTGATTAAATTAAATGACCTATAAAAATATTATCTCATATCAATAATCAAGATCACATCAATATATATATATATATATATATATATATATATATATATATATATATATATATATATATATATATATATATATATATATATATATATATTGTTATGTTTCTATTTGATATGAAAATTAAATTTTGATAATTATAAACAGAATTCAATTTAATATAAAATATTTTCAATTTTCTCAACCACGGGCATATAAATTTAGAACAACCTGTATACAACAAATTGTTATATTTAATTTTAAGAAGTGATTAGAAAAAGCTTACCGAACTCGGGACAATGCGCCGAGAATAAACAAAGTGAATGGCGCGTACCATTATCGTTGTTCGCGGAAGGTTCGATCATTAGCCTATGCTAAATAAGACTCAGTTGAAAGAGATAATAGTTCATTATCGTTGTTCGCGGAAGGTTCGATCATTAGCCTATGCTAAATAAGACTCAATTGAAGTAGATAATAGGTCATTAAATTTTGTAAATAGTAGAAAGTAATTTTAGAATGGGAATTAACTATTTTTTTTTGAAATCCATTAAGCATATTTAGAAAGATTAAAAATTGGTTTTGAGGAAGACTGCGAATGAGAGTTGGTGGTGGAAGGTTGATTTGTGAATCTGGAAGGGATATTTAGAAAGTAGGGGAATGAATGAAAAAGATAGATCAGAATGTTTTGAGCTGTCGAGAAGTGAAGTTCAGTAGTAGACGGTAGTGTACGGAGAGTGAGAAAGCCGGTGTAGTTCCGTGAGTGTGGAGATCTATCGTGGAACGAGAGGTAGGCCAGGTTGAGAGTAAAGAACCTCCTTGAGCCAAGAGTGTCCCGGTAGCTGATTGCAGTTTCGAAAAAGGTAGAACACAGCATCACGACAGAAGCAGGAACGAGAGCTATACGAGCTAATCTTCAAAGGAGAACATTACTGAAAGCCAGGACGAGGTTCTGATCGCAGCCAAGGATAGCAGGAAACGGGTCTTGTGTGAAGACATTCTCAGTTCACCAGAAAAAGGTCAGTCTCATTTGTTTGGACATGAATGTATGGGTTTTTCGTATTAAATACCACATTATAAATTGAAGAACATAATCAATAATATCAGAAAAGCTTCATCAAACTTAAATAGAATTGTTGCTAATAAATCCTAATAGTTAAATGTTAATAAAAACTTTCAATTGGAAACCAAAAGGAAATAAGATTCCCATTTGTAAATGTTATGTTTAAGGATAATAAGATCTAGCACATATTAAGCAGTGATTGCCATTTAAATAAAATAAACAATATTTTGATTATAATTGTAACCCATATGTGTGTATTATTTTACTCTTTTCTTTCCTATCCCGATTAGGAACCATTGAGAAATACTGAGAAACCACGTAAGTAAGTAATTAATTTTATAATTCGCCCTGAGATTGAAAACATATTGATATGTGATCTGGTTAATTAATTAAATTATTATTAATGCATTGATTAAATTAAATGACAAATAAGAATATTATCTCATATCAATAATCAAGATCACATCAACTGTCGTCCAACGTGGAAAGCATTGAAAAGTATTTCTAGTGGCAAATTTGAAGGATAGAAAGAGTAAAGCCGGTATTTGAAGATTTATATGCCTGTGGTAAAAAGTGAGATACTTACTTTTGATAACATAAAATTTTAGATCTCTTTAGGTACAAATTTTACATAACTGATTAAATAATTTATTTTTACGATATTTACATTTGATATATTTATTGACAATTTATAATATTTGGGTGAGAAAAAGTCGTCTTGGTAACATACTAGTAAAATTTCATATTTGGCGGGGATAGTACTTCTTGAAAACAAATGTCTGTGACAAGAAGCCAAAGCAAAGACAACAAAAAACAAAAAGAACATTCAGACCAAGAAGATATTTTAGACACGACAATCATGGCATCAGAAAATCAGGAATTATCAGGAATAGATAAACTATTACAACTGATGCAACTCCAGTCACAAAAACTGGATGACAATCAAAGAGAAACACAACAAAAAATGGATGAAAATCAACGTGAAACGAAACAAGCCATGGAAGAAACATCAAAGAAAATGGATAAAGTGGAGCAAAAAATGGATGAAACACAACAAAAAATGGATGAAATACAACAAAAATTGGATCAAAAAATGGATGAAACACAACAAAAAATGAAACAAGCAATAGAAGAGAACAACAAGAAAATGGAGGAACGCATAGGAAAGTATGAAAAGGAAGTAAAAGGATGTTTGACAACAATGAAAAACGAGATGAAAGAACAAGAAATGAAAATTCAAAATAAAATAAAGGAGATAACGAATTGCCAGAAAAAAGAAATGGAAAGTTTGGAAAACAAGTTGCAAAACGCTATTCAAGCAGATATAGAAGAAGTGGAAAGAAAGATTGCGGAAATCAATACTCAACAAAATGTCGGAGAAAGAAGAGAAATGGTTATACATAGCACAGATGACGTGAAGATAAGGTTTGGCGGGGACGTAAGAAGATTACACCCAGTGCCGTTCATAAATAGCCTGAAAAAGAAAATACAACACATCGGAAATTTCGAAACAGCAAAAGAAACTATCAGAAACCATCTCAAATATGAAGCAAGCCTATGGTTCGATAGTAAAGAAGAAGAATTCGGCAATTGGCAACAATTTGAACAAAAATTTTTGAATTATTTCTGGGGAAAAGTCCAACAATTGGAAATTAACAAGGAATTGCAAAATGGGAAATAAAATGATAGGATGGGTATATCAGAAAGGACATATGCATTACAAATTTACTATAACGCAAAACATTTACAATATAATTACTCATCGGAACAATTAGTCGAACTGATTGCAAGACATTTCGAAGAAACGCTGGAAGACCATATCACATTGCAAAACTACAAAGACATAGATAGTTTATGCCAATTCCTACAAATAAGAGAATCACGTTTAAGAGAAAGAAAATCAAGAAGGTCGCGAGAAGATTACAGGCCCCGAGAGACACAGGATTACAGAGAGAGAAATCAAAATAGGAGAGACTATACAAGACGAGATTTTAATCCCAGAAGGGAAAACGAAAATAGAGACAACGGAAGAGGAAATTATGAACAAAGAAATAGGCAATGGAATGAGGACAGAAATCGAGAATACCAGAATAGAAACACCACACGCTCAAATCAAGAAAACAGAAATAATGGTAGACAAAATGAACAGGGATATCGAGAAAACCGAAACAGATCCGACAGACCAAGAGAAAATAGAAGAGAAGTAAATAATACCCAGACAGATGAATATGACGGAGAGAGACATTATGACGAAAATATAAACAACGATGAGCAACCGGCGTCTTTTCACGACGGCGCTCACTAAAAACCAAAAATCAAACAGGAATCTTTTGTCACCCCAAGGAGTTTATTAAATTGGCAGGAAACAACGAAAAGAAAAATGGAGTTAATTTAAAATTTGTGGATGGATTTATCAACGAGAAACCAATTAAAATTATGATAGACACTGGATCTGAAATAACATTGGTCAACAGAAAACTAATAGAAGAAGTTAACTTAACAAATTTAATTTACAAAATACCTAGGGTAAATTTAGTGGGCGCAAACAAACGGACATTGGCAACTATAAATGAAGGCATACGAGTAATGGTACGACTGGGTAAGAATATGTATGCACTACAATGTGTAATAATGCCAAACATGTCACATGACATGATAGTAGGAGTTGACGAATTGGCAGAAAAACATGTAGTGATAGATTTTAAAAATAATACGATGAAACTAACAGAAGAAAAAGAAAAAGAACAGGACAAGGAACATGAGAAACAAAATACGGACGAATCAGGTAAAGAACAAACAGTGGAAATGAATTTGGCAGCGAAGCAAGGACAAAGAAAAAAAAGGAGAAAAGGTCAGAAAAAGAAAAGAAAATGAAACCTGTGGCTCCTCAAAAGAAGAGTTGAGCCCAGAAGAAGAAAATTTGAGAGTATCAGAAACAAAGGAAACCTGGGATTCCTCAAAAGAAGAGACGAGCTCAGGAGAAGAAGAAATAAAGCTAAAAAATGAAAGTGAAAAGAATATGATTGAAACAGTAGTATTTGAAGAGGAGGTATATGCAAACGAGGATGCAGAATGCACGGTAAACATGTGTGAAGAATCTGAGAAAAAAGACAGAAAATTGATATGTGGAGAAGGGAAAGAAAAATAATTGCGGTTGATGTTAAGGAACTACGAAAGACGTTAAGACTTACCCGATTCCATACAAGTATCGACAAGAGGTGAAAGAAGAAATAAATAAAATGTTGGAAGATCAAATCATCGAAAGATGTGATTCACCGTATGTTAACCCGATTGTGATAGTAAAGAAAAGCAATGGAGAATTGAGATTATGTTTAGATGCCAGGAATATCAACCAGCACACTGTATCACAATATGAATCACCTCTAAACATCGAGGCCATTTTTGGAAGAATCACCGGGTCACACATATTTTCAAAAATTGACTTAAAACACAGTTTTTGGTTGATACCGTTAGCTGAAAAGTGTAGAAACTACACCGCTTTTTCTATTGATGGTATTGTCTACCGGTTTAAGGTAGTGCCATTTGGATTGCAGAGTGCTTGTGCTGCACTCGTCCGAGCTCTACATACCATTTTGAATCGCCATGAAGATTTCATAGTTCATTATATCGATGATTTATTAATTTTTTCACAAGATACTCAGAGTCATCTGGAACACATAGAAATAATTCTGGAAGAATTGGACACAGCGGGATTGAAATTAAACATTGAAAAATGTCATTTTTTTCAAAAAGAAGTCATTTATTTGGGTTTTCAATTGGACACCAAAACAGTAAGATTAGCCGAAGACAGAGTCAAGCTCATAGATGAATACCCAAGACCAACGAATTTGAAAACATTGAGAGGTTTTCTTGGCACGATTAATTATTTTAAAAAGCTGATTCCCGATTTTGAGCCAAAAGGAAATCCCTCTGATAAAATTGCTTAAAAAAGGAATAAAATGGAATTGGAAAGAAGAACAGGAGGAAGCTTTCGAAACATTAAAACGAGAATTCGCAAAAGGAACGAAAATATACCACCCCATTTACAATTTACCTTTTTTACTCCGAACTGATGCGTCCATACAAAAATTTGCAGGAGTTCTGTCTCAAATACAAAACGACCAAGAAGTGCCGATATGTTTTATATCTCGAGTGACTAAAACACATGAGAGAAAATATAGTGTTACAGAATTGGAGTTTGCCAGTGTACTATATTGCGTAAACAAATTGAGGTTTTACTTATTGGGAGCAAAATTCACAATCGAAACAGACCATGCAGCTTTAGTACATATCATGAAGAATAGATTAGTAAATAATAGAATACATAGAGGCATTCTATTATTACAGGAGTATGATTTTGAGTTCCGATATATAAAAGGAAAAGACAACATAATAGCCGACGCTCTAACACGGGATGAGGACACCGGAAAAAAGGAAACAATTACTCTACAGGTGGGACTAAATAGATTAATACAAGAAGAAGGGATATATTCGTTAAATGAGATAAGGACAAACCAGGAAGACCTAGAGGAAAGAGAGAAAAGAAGAGCGGAAGTAGAAAATAACATATATTTTAAGAGAATAGACGGAAAGGAACTATATTTAGTGACACAGACATTGGCCGAAAAGATAATAAAGAAATTACATGAGGACAATGGGCATATCGGTAGCAGAAAAGTTTGGCTCGTTTTTAGGGAAAATTACATCAGCCGACAGGATTACCGCATTGCAAAGGAAATTACCCAGAAGTGCGATGTATGTCAAAAATATAAGAGTCGGAATTTCAAAAACGAAAATGTTGCCAAAAATATTGAAGCCCGAAACAAACTAGACATTGTAGCAATAGATATGTTAAGCGATCTAATTATGACCACTAAAAGGAACAAACATATTCTGGTAATGGTGGATGTGTTTTCAAAATACGTAAAATTATATAGTTGCCGCACCACAAAGGGGGAAGAAATATTAAGAAAAATCGACAATTTTATAGCCATAGTAGGAACACCAAAAAAGATTCTACTGGACAATGCAACGTATTTCCGAAATGATCGTTTCAAGGGACAACTTCGAGAACGAGGAATAGAGACAAATTTTGTCAGCATCAGGCATCCACAGAGTAATCCTTCGGAACGATTCATACAGGAAGTGACGAAATTTCTTCGCATTGCAACAGATGGTCAACATCGCCACTGGGACAGGAAAATGGCGGAAATAGAAAGGTATCTAAATACAATTCCGAGCACAGTAACAAAAGAGACCCCAGAATACATCATGAAGGGTGTACTGCCGATAAGGCCATGGGAAGACCAAGAGCCAAAAGAATATCAACAAGTGATTGAAACCGTACAGAGAAGATTACGGCGAAGCAACGAAAAATATATCCAAAGACAGGAACAAAATAGAAAAAGAAGACCAGTGACTTTCCAAAAGGGTGAAAAAGTACTCGTGAGGGCATTACGAGTATCAAATCTTCCTGGGGGCATTTGCGCAAAGTTGATGCCTGTTTTCGAAGGCCCGTACATCGTAAATAATGAAAATGGGATAAATAGTTATGAGTTGAGGCACAGGAACTCGGAAAAGATCCGAGGAATTTATAATATTCACGATGTATACAAATATCACGAATAAAAGACAGAATTACATGAAGTAGATAGTAAGTTAGGATATAAGACGTAGATTAAAGTAAGGAAATATACAGGGAGTTGGTTTTGCCTCGAGAAAATTTATTTAAAAATGCAGATAAATTTTATCGAATACAAGGCGGGGATTTGTTATGTTTCTATTTGATATGAAAATTAAATTTTGATAATTATAAACAGAATTCAATTTAATATAAAATATTTTCAATTTTCTCAACCACGGGCATATAAATTTAGAACAACCTGTATACAACAAATTGTTATATTTAATTTTAAGAAGTGATTAGAAAAAGCTTACGGAACTCGGGACAATGCGCCGAGAATAAACAAAGTGAATGGCGCGTACCATTATCGTTGTTCGCGGAAGGTTCGATCATTAGCCTATGCTAAATAAGACTCAGTTGAAAGAGATAATAGGTCATTATCGTTGTTCGCGGAAGGTTCGATCATTAGCCTATGCTAAATAAGACTCAATTGAAGTAGATAATAGGTGATTAAATTTTGTAAATAGTAGAAAGTAATTTTAGAATGGGAATTAACTATTTTTTTTTAAATCCATTAAGCATATTTAGAAAGATTAAAAATTGGTTTTGAGGAAGACTGCGAATGAGAGTTGGTGGTGGAAGGTTGATTTGTGAATCTGGAAGGGATATTTAGAAAGTAGGGGAATGAATGAAAAAGATAGATCAGAATGTTTTGAGCTGTCGAGAAGTGAAGTCCAGTAGTAGACGGTAGTGTACGGAGAGTGAGAAAGCCGGTGTAGTTCCGTGAGTGTGGAGATCTATCGTGGAACGAGAGGTAGGCCAGGTTGAGAGTAAAGAACCTCCTTGAGCCAAGAGTGTCCCGGTAGCTGATTGCAGTTTCGAAAAAGGTAGAACACAGCATCACGACAGAAGCAGGAACGAGAGCTATACGAGCTAATCTTCAAAGGAGAACATTACTGAAAGCCAGGACGAGGTTTTGATCGCAGCCAAGGATAGCAGGAAACGGGTCTTGTGTGAAGACATTCTCAGTTCACCAGAAAAAGGTCAGTCTCATTTGTTTGGACATGAATGTATGGGTTTTTCGTATTAAATACCACATTATAAATTGAAGAACATAATCAATAATATCAGAAAAGCTTCATCAAACTTAAATAGAATTGTTGCTAATAAATCCTAATAGTTAAATGTTAATAAAAACTTTCAATTGGAAACCAAAAGGAAATAAGATTCCCATTTGTAAATGTTATGTTTAAGGATAATAAGATCTAGCACATATTAAGCAGTGATTGCCATTTAAATAAAATAAACAATATTTTGATTATAATTGTAACCCATATGTGTGTATTATTTTACTCTTTTCTTTCCTATCCCGATTAGGAACCATTGAGAAATACTGAGAAACCACGTAAGTAAGTAATTAATTTTATAATTCGCCCTGAGATTGAAAACATATTGATATGTGATCTGGTTAATTAATTAAATTATTATTAATGCATTGATTAAATTAAATGACAAATAAGAATATTATCTCATATCAATAATCAAGATCACATCAATATATATATGAAAGAAACGGCGATTGCATTTTATTACACTTCGACCACCACCGACATTCTACACGACGTGTTTCAAGGTAATATCAACCTCTCGTCAGGAATGTCTAGGTGGACAGTCGAAGCGGAATAAAATGCATGGGGCCTTCCTGGTGATAATAAAACAACCAGACTTCAGTACACTAGGTACGACACCTATATGAAATAAAACGAAAAGATTTCTCTGGTGTACAGAAGAAACCTTTTCCGTAGCGGCCGTGACCATGTGAATTCAAAGTCTTGATAAAGACGATGAAACGACAAAAGATACCTCTTTGTATCACAGATTTGTCTACAAGACAAATAGACAAAGACAGTGTAGACAAATCTGTGATACAAAGAGGTATCTTTTGTCGTTTCATCGTCTTTATCAAGACTTTGAATTCACATGGTCACGGCCGCTACGGAAAAGGTTTCTTCTGTACACCAGAGAAATCTTTTCGTTTTATTTCATATATATATATATATATATATATATATATATATATATATATATATATATATATATATAAAACAGTTAATTTTATTTCATATATATATATATATATATATAAAACAGTTAGTTTTATTTCATATATATATATATATATATATATATAAGGAAAAGAAGTCTTTGCTGACAACGTAGAAAACGGAATTCTGAGGTTATTGGGATATGCAGCGGTGAAATAAGTGTACTCTTTTAACTAAGTTTCAAGCTTTCGAAAATGTTTATTTTCATCATCAGGAATAACTGAAATAAAGTGCTACTGTTAGTACAGCATCCTCGAAAACATACAGTACAAGGTGTAAAGGTTTAAAAACTTACGTTATTGAGATTTGCTTTCCGTGGATGTTATACTCACAGGTGACAAATTCACGCACCACTCATTGATTGAGTCAAATATTAAAAAATACATGGTGTAAAAGACCAAATTGACAAATTATTTTCTACACTAACACATAAGAAAAAGACAATTAAAAAGGTTTACATGCCACGTGTGCCGGCAAGTGTGAAATGTGAGGTTAGAAGTCAATGTCATTCCTGGACATACGCAAATGACACCACTTCTTCTTTTTTCTTTGTCTTATGTAGTACTAATACTTTAAGAATACACATCAAAAATTTACCAGAGTTTTGTTTGAAGTTAAAAACCAAAATTATAAATAATTTACATTTCAATGTACTGAAAGCTGGAAACTTTACAATGAATCAGTTGAAAAGACATCATTGAAATGAGGATAGTTGTCCAAACATAATAGATATGAGTAAATAGAGCTTAATTGATTTATGTCACTCCTTTTGTTCATTGCATTAGAATTCTGCGAAATGAAAGCCATCTCTAAGAACAGTCTTTTAGTATAGTTGGATTCAGAAGCTAAAACTCTGACCGATTCGTAATTCATTTTGTGATGTTCTTTATTAACATGTTCGGCAAGAGCAGATCTTTCAGGATATAATCTGCTATCACTGCGGTGACTAACTAAACGACTACCTAAATTGCGTGCGGTTTGTCCAACATATACCAAATTACAGTTGTTACAGGGAATCTGGTAGACAACGTTAGAACAATCCCTAATGTCACTCTTGTCCTTAACCTTTGAAAATATAGATCGTGAAGTTAAAGATGTTTTAAAGGCTATTTTCAAGTTAGGGATGTCTTTAAACAGTCTAGCCAGTCTGGGTGTTATGCCTTTCACGTATTTTAAAGAAGTATATAAACAATTGGCATTTTGTTCTCCGCTTGTAACAGTAATTTGCAACTCATCATTGTGGCGTATTATGTCAGGGGTCAAACTGAATAATATCTTGGTGACTAGGTGTTTTGGATAAGAGTTGTCGATAAAAAGGTTAGACAGGATTCTCAGGTTCTTCTGATGGCAAGAAGGATCACTGATAGCTATGATTCTAGCCTTCATTTGCTTAATCAAGTTGATTTTTATTGAGTGTCGATGATATGACCAATAGTTAAGAAAACGTCCAGAACTATGAGGTTTTCTATGCCAGTCAATTCTCAGGGAGTTGTTATGGGTTCTAATGAACCGGGTATCAAGAAAGGGGACTGAGCATAGATCATCCTCATGTTCAATTGTGAACTGTAATAGAGGGTCATAACTATTGAATACTTGCAAAATTTCAGCTGATCTATTGCTAGGAATAGCGAGGATTAAGTCATCCACATACTTTTTAACAAAAGGAATATAGAAGGACAATTCTGGGATCACCATATCCAGTAAATGATCCATCACATAACAGGCCAGAATGGGAGAGATAGTACCTCCCATAGGAGTCCCTTGTGTTTGTCTAAACACAGTATTATTAAATGTGAAATAGGTGTTGTTAAAAAGAAAGGAGATGAGTTTTTTGAAAGATTCCAAGCTAATATTGCAATGAGAACTAATAAAATTCCAATTGTTTTCAACAGCTATTAAGGCTGCATCTAGATGTACATTAGTGAACAAAGAGACTACATCCAGACTGATAATAACATAGCCCTCAGGTAACTGATAGTTGTTAAAGCTGTTAAAGACATCAAAAGAACTTTTTACGTCATATTCATTAGAGACATATGCATTGGTCAAAATCTCAGTCAAAAAAGATGCTAATAAATTAGTAGGTGAACCAATGCATGCAACAATGGGACGTACCGAAAGCTGTGGTTTATGAATCTTAGGTAAAGCGTAAAACTTGGGTATGACACCCTTATACCCTGTTAATTTTTTCTTTGTATCATCATCTATTTGTCCCGAACTGCATAATTCCTTGATGAAGTTATTGCATTTAGTTTGAACAGTATTAGTTGGATCTCTGTTCAATCTCTCATATATGTTATCAGAATTTAGCAATTGGAGACATAGATCTAAGTATCTCTGCTTCTCCAGAACTACAGTTACATTACATTTGTCAGAAGGCATGACAATAATGTTAGTGTTTTCACTAAGAAACTTACGAGTTTTATGTAACATAGCTCTGTAGAAGTTAAAGCTACTCTTACTGTTATTTTTATGTACATAATCAGTAATGATGTACGTAGATTTAGCTACTAGCACGTCCCTCAGTTGTGCATCCGTGACAGAGTGCATAATTGTTTCAACGTCAGCCAACATATCCCTGATAGGGATATCTTTCCCTACAATAGGTTCTATACTGAACTTTGGACCCAAAGACAAAAATCTAGAAATATCATCGGGCAAGGTTACATTGGAGAGGTTCTTAATCCAACCCGGTTTTGTCTTTAGTTTCAAGTTCAGTTCTTGATTAAATAATCTATTATATTTGTTAGTATTTACTAATTTGGTTTTATGAAAAGTTTTGTTATATAAAACTTGTTGTTTACTAGAAAAGTTGTTAAAAATGAATTCAGAAGTAAAGTCAATGATGTCTCTTTTGAGTTTAGATAAATTAGACTCTAAATTGTTAATGACTTTAATGCAATTAGAAATTTCTAAATTCAAAATTCTGTTTTCTAACCTGGTAAATTGTAAAGCATCCTTGTTCGACTGGATGTCCTGTCTTTGTAATAATTTAGTGATGGATGAAGTGGAGTGTATGATGTGTGTAGGTGAAATGTTTGATGATCTACATCTTAATAAAAAACATCTTTTATTGTATTCTCTTGCCAATTTTTGTTTAGTCTTTGACCAATCCTTGAGTGCCCGTACAGCGAGGTCACCATAGCGATATGCGATGTTCTGATAAAATCCCATGCCTTAAAAAGAAAAGGAAAAGAAGTCTTTGCTGACAACGTAGAAAACGGAATTCTGAGGTTATTGGGATATGCAGCGGTGAAATAAGTGTACTCTTTTAACTAAGTTTCAAGCTTTCGAAAATGTTTATTTTCATCATCAGGAATAACTGAAATAAAGTGCTACTGTTAGTACAGCATCCTCGAAAACATACAGTACAAGGTGTAAAGGTTTAAAAACTTACGTTATTGAGATTTGCTTTCCGTGGATGTTATACTCACAGGTGACAAATTCACGCACCACTCATTGATTGAGTCAAATATTAAAAAATACATGGTGTAAAAGACCAAATTGACAAATTATTTTCTACACTAACACATAAGAAAAAGACAATTAAAAAGGTTTACATGCCACGTGTGCCGGCAAGTGTGAAATGTGAGGTTAGAAGTCAATGTCATTCCTGGACATACGCAAATGACACCACTTCTTCTTTTTTCTTTGTCTTATGTAGTACTAATACTTTAAGAATACACATCAAAAATTTACCAGAGTTTTGTTTGAAGTTAAAAACCAAAATTATAAATAATTTACATTTCAATGTACTGAAAGCTGGAAACTTTACAATGAATCAGTTGAAAAGACATCATTGAAATGAGGATAGTTGTCCAAACATAATAGATATGAGTAAATAGAGCTTAATTGATTTATGTCACTCCTTTTGTTCATTGCATTAGAATTCTGCGAAATGAAAGCCATCTCTAAGAACAGTCTTTTAGTATAGTTGGATTCAGAAGCTAAAACTCTGACCGATTCGTAATTCATTTTGTGATGTTCTTTATTAACATGTTCGGCAAGAGCAGATCTTTCAGGATATAATCTGCTATCACTGCGGTGACTAACTAAACGACTACCTAAATTGCGTGCGGTTTGTCCAACATATACCAAATTACAGTTGTTACAGGGAATCTGGTAGACAACGTTAGAACAATCCCTAATGTCACTCTTGTCCTTAACCTTTGAAAATATAGATCGTGAAGTTAAAGATGTTTTAAAGGCTATTTTCAAGTTAGGGATGTCTTTAAACAGTCTAGCCAGTCTGGGTGTTATGCCTTTCACGTATTTTAAAGAAGTATATAAACAATTGGCATTTTGTTCTCCGCTTGTAACAGTAATTTGCAACTCATCATTGTGGCGTATTATGTCAGGGGTCAAACTGAATAATATCTTGGTGACTAGGTGTTTTGGATAAGAGTTGTCGATAAAAAGGTTAGACAGGATTCTCAGGTTCTTCTGATGGCAAGAAGGATCACTGATAGCTATGATTCTAGCCTTCATTTGCTTAATCAAGTTGATTTTTATTGAGTGTCGATGATATGACCAATAGTTAAGAAAACGTCCAGAACTATGAGGTTTTCTATGCCAGTCAATTCTCAGGGAGTTGTTATGGGTTCTAATGAACCGGGTATCAAGAAAGGGGACTGAGCATAGATCATCCTCATGTTCAATTGTGAACTGTAATAGAGGGTCATAACTATTGAATACTTGCAAAATTTCAGCTGATCTATTGCTAGGAATAGCGAGGATTAAGTCATCCACATACTTTTTAACAAAAGGAATATAGAAGGACAATTCTGGGATCACCATATCCAGTAAATGATCCATCACATAACAGGCCAGAATGGGAGAGATAGTACCTCCCATAGGAGTCCCTTGTGTTTGTCTAAACACAGTATTATTAAATGTGAAATAGGTGTTGTTAAAAAGAAAGGAGATGAGTTTTTTGAAAGATTCCAAGCTAATATTGCAATGAGAACTAATAAAATTCCAATTGTTTTCAACAGCTATTAAGGCTGCATCTAGATGTACATTAGTGAACAAAGAGACTACATCCAGACTGATAATAACATAGCCCTCAGGTAACTGATAGTTGTTAAAGCTGTTAAAGACATCAAAAGAACTTTTTACGTCATATTCATTAGAGACATATGCATTGGTCAAAATCTCAGTCAAAAAAGATGCTAATAAATTAGTAGGTGAACCAATGCATGCAACAATGGGACGTACCGAAAGCTGTGGTTTATGAATCTTAGGTAAAGCGTAAAACTTGGGTATGACACCCTTATACCCTGTTAATTTTTTCTTTGTATCATCATCTATTTGTCCCGAACTGCATAATTCCTTGATGAAGTTATTGCATTTAGTTTGAACAGTATTAGTTGGATCTCTGTTCAATCTCTCATATATGTTATCAGAATTTAGCAATTGGAGACATAGATCTAAGTATCTCTGCTTCTCCAGAACTACAGTTACATTACATTTGTCAGAAGGCATGACAATAATGTTAGTGTTTTCACTAAGAAACTTACGAGTTTTATGTAACATAGCTCTGTAGAAGTTAAAGCTACTCTTACTGTTATTTTTATGTACATAATCAGTAATGATGTACGTAGATTTAGCTACTAGCACGTCCCTCAGTTGTGCATCCGTGACAGAGTGCATAATTGTTTCAACGTCAGCCAACATATCCCTGATAGGGATATCTTTCCCTACAATAGGTTCTATACTGAACTTTGGACCCAAAGACAAAAATCTAGAAATATCATCGGGCAAGGTTACATTGGAGAGGTTCTTAATCCAACCCGGTTTTGTCTTTAGTTTCAAGTTCAGTTCTTGATTAAATAATCTATTATATTTGTTAGTATTTACTAATTTGGTTTTATGAAAAGTTTTGTTATATAAAACTTGTTGTTTACTAGAAAAGTTGTTAAAAATGAATTCAGAAGTAAAGTCAATGATGTCTCTTTTGAGTTTAGATAAATTAGACTCTAAATTGTTAATGACTTTAATGCAATTAGAAATTTCTAAATTCAAAATTCTGTTTTCTAACCTGGTAAATTGTAAAGCATCCTTGTTCGACTGGATGTCCTGTCTTTGTAATAATTTAGTGATGGATGAAGTGGAGTGTATGATGTGTGTAGGTGAAATGTTTGATGATCTACATCTTAATAAAAAACATCTTTTATTGTATTCTCTTGCCAATTTTTGTTTAGTCTTTGACCAATCCTTGAGTGCCCGTACAGCGAGGTCACCATAGCGCCATTCAGAACATTCAGAACATTCGGTCATTCAGAACATCGCATATCGCTATGGTGACCTCGCTGTACGGGCACTCAAGGATTGGTCAAAGACTAAACAAAAATTGGCAAGAGAATACAATAAAAGATGTTTTTTATTAAGATGTAGATCATCAAACATTTCACCTACACACATCATACACTCCACTTCATCCATCACTAAATTATTACAAAGACAGGACATCCAGTCGAACAAGGATGCTTTACAATTTACCAGGTTAGAAAACAGAATTTTGAATTTAGAAATTTCTAATTGCATTAAAGTCATTAACAATTTAGAGTCTAATTTATCTAAACTCAAAAGAGACATCATTGACTTTACTTCTGAATTCATTTTTAACAACTTTTCTAGTAAACAACAAGTTTTATATAACAAAACTTTTCATAAAACCAAATTAGTAAATACTAACAAATATAATAGATTATTTAATCAAGAACTGAACTTGAAACTAAAGACAAAACCGGGTTGGATTAAGAACCTCTCCAATGTAACCTTGCCCGATGATATTTCTAGATTTTTGTCTTTGGGTCCAAAGTTCAGTATAGAACCTATTGTAGGGAAAGATATCCCTATCAGGGATATGTTGGCTGACGTTGAAACAATTATGCACTCTGTCACGGATGCACAACTGAGGGACGTGCTAGTAGCTAAATCTACGTACATCATTACTGATTATGTACATAAAAATAACAGTAAGAGTAGCTTTAACTTCTACAGAGCTATGTTACATAAAACTCGTAAGTTTCTTAGTGAAAACACTAACATTATTGTCATGCCTTCTGACAAATGTAATGTAACTGTAGTTCTGGAGAAGCAGAGATACTTAGATCTATGTCTCCAATTGCTAAATTCTGATAACATATATGAGAGATTGAACAGAGATCCAACTAATACTGTTCAAACTAAATGCAATAACTTCATCAAGGAATTATGCAGTTCGGGACAAATAGATGATGATACAAAGAAAAAATTAACAGGGTATAAGGGTGTCATACCCAAGTTTTACGCTTTACCTAAGATTCATAAACCACAGCTTTCGGTACGTCCCATTGTTGCATGCATTGGTTCACCTACTAATTTATTAGCATCTTTTTTGACTGAGATTTTGACCAATGCATATGTCTCTAATGAATATGACGTAAAAAGTTCTTTTGATGTCTTTAACAGCTTTAACAACTATCAGTTACCTGAGGGCTATGTTATTATCAGTCTGGATGTAGTCTCTTTGTTCACTAATGTACATCTAGATGCAGCCTTAATAGCTGTTGAAAACAATTGGAATTTTATTAGTTCTCATTGCAATATTAGCTTGGAATCTTTCAAAAAACTCATCTCCTTTCTTTTTAACAACACCTATTTCACATTTAATAATACTGTGTTTAGACAAACACAAGGGACTCCTATGGGAGGTACTATCTCTCCCATTCTGGCCTGTTATGTGATGGATCATTTACTGGATATGGTGATCCCAGAATTGTCCTTCTATATTCCTTTTGTTAAAAAGTATGTGGATGACTTAATCCTCGCTATTCCTAGCAATAGATCAGCTGAAATTTTGCAAGTATTCAATAGTTATGACCCTCTATTACAGTTCACAATTGAACATGAGGATGATCTATGCTCAGTCCCCTTTCTTGATACCCGGTTCATTAGAACCCATAACAACTCCCTGAGAATTGACTGGCATAGAAAACCTCATAGTTCTGGACGTTTTCTTAACTATTGGTCATATCATCGACACTCAATAAAAATCAACTTGATTAAGCAAATGAAGGCTAGAATCATAGCTATCAGTGATCCTTCTTGCCATCAGAAGAACCTGAGAATCCTGTCTAACCTTTTTATCGACAACTCTTATCCAAAACACCTAGTCACCAAGATATTATTCAGTTTGACCCCTGACATAATACGCCACAATGATGAGTTGCAAATTACTGTTACAAGCGGAGAACAAAATGCCAATTGTTTATATACTTCTTTAAAATACGTGAAAGGCATAACACCCAGACTGGCTAGACTGTTTAAAGACATCCCTAACTTGAAAATAGCCTTTAAAACATCTTTAACTTCACGATCTATATTTTCAAAGGTTAAGGACAAGAGTGACATTAGGGATTGTTCTAACGTTGTCTACCAGATTCCCTGTAACAACTGTAATTTGGTATATGTTGGACAAACCGCACGCAATTTAGGTAGTCGTTTAGTTAGTCACCGCAGTGATAGCAGATTATATCCTGAAAGATCTGCTCTTGCCGAACATGTTAATAAAGAACATCACAAAATGAATTACGAATCGGTCAGAGTTTTAGCTTCTGAATCCAACTATACTAAAAGACTGTTCTTAGAGATGGCTTTCATTTCGCAGAATTCTAATGCAATGAACAAAAGGAGTGACATAAATCAATTAAGCTCTATTTACTCATATCTATTATGTTTGGACAACTATCCTCATTTCAATGATGTCTTTTCAACTGATTCATTGTAAAGTTTCCAGCTTTCAGTACATTGAAATGTAAATTATTTATAATTTTGGTTTTTAACTTCAAACAAAACTCTGGTAAATTTTTGATGTGTATTCTTAAAGTATTAGTACTACATAAGACAAAGAAAAAAGAAGAAGTGGTGTCATTTGCGTATGTCCAGGAATGACATTGACTTCTAACCTCACATTTCACACTTGCCGGCACACGTGGCATGTAAACCTTTTTAATTGTCTTTTTCTTATGTGTTAGTGTAGAAAATAATTTGTCAATTTGGTCTTTTACACCATGTATTTTTTAATATTTGACTCAATCAATGAGTGGTGCGTGAATTTGTCACCTGTGAGTATAACATCCACGGAAAGCAAATCTCAATAACGTAAGTTTTTAAACCTTTACACCTTGTACTGTATGTTTTCGAGGATGCTGTACTAACAGTAGCACTTTATTTCAGTTATTCCTGATGATGAAAATAAACATTTTCGAAAGCTTGAAACTTAGTTAAAAGAGTACACTTATTTCACCGCTGCATATCCCAATAACCTCAGAATTCCGTATATATATATATATATATATATCTTAACAGTTTACATATAACTCTATAAACACAATAACAGTGGTAGTGGGTGAGGTAAAGGTCAAGCAGGACCAAAAAGTCGCTACTAAGCAAATATCCACTACACACTGCGCTAAGCAAAGGTATTAATCACAAAATCCAAAAACAAAGTCCGTACAACTAAAGTTAGTAATATTCCCTAAATGAGCTCGACTGAAGTGCAATACACGAAAGAACGCTACGGTTACCAAAAATTAAGTATCTCACCTAGCAAAATATATATAAATGAGCTGGTCAGTGACTCTATATACAATGTAAAAACCGCCTAGACATATTCCCTATTTAAAACCCTCTACGAAATTTTACAACCCGATTCCCTATTAAATTAAAAAAGATACAATTATTTATGATTATTAAACAAGACCTGATTTTATTTATTTGAACTAACTACTACTTAAATTGAATCAAAGAAAGAAAAAAAAAACAACGACCTAAAACCCTATCTATCACGAAAAATATGTACTCTACCTGATCGTATGCATACGAAAAGTTTACACTGTAGCAAATATATATTACCCAAAAGTAAATAATGAAAAAAGTAAATAAACTTAGCTTTTGCACAACAGCCGGTTTAAAAGTAGGGTTGCAGGTCCATAGAAATGAATTCTTTTGGCACGATAACGTTGGTTGGCTGCTGTGGTGAGTAAGTCCTACTGTAAGGTCCTGGGTGAAAATGCTGGTTGTAGTAAAATCAGGTATGGTTTTCTTCAACAAAACAGCGAACTCCATGAGGAAACCATAACAGAGTTGCTACTAATTCAACTGGTACATATTCAAGTGAGGTAAAGTTATGTTAACTAAGTGCCTAAATGACTAAATGGCTATGTAGTAACTAAGTGACGGAATCTAAAATAAAATTTATCAAGTTTAATTACATTATTTATTAAAATCTGTGTATCAGTACAGCAGTTCACTGAACTGGACCCAAAACACAACATCAGGTTAGGTATACATATGTCATGTCAAAATTTCTAAAGCTTACTTCAATTCAGACATGACAGGGACATGCGCATTAGATGGGCGTGACAGAAGACTGTATAGATACTCGTTAAAACTTTTTATAATGTTACCTCATAAAAAAAATGAAACAAAAAGAATAATGATAGCACATGAAATAAATTGGAATTTAAATTTGACAATAAAACTTGGCCTTGACTGACTGTTCCTTTGCAAATGAATAAAGGATAATATGAGCTATAATTTGGAATTTATATGGTAAATTAATCTAACGAAAAAACCCTAACTACAATGAAGCATTACAACGAAAAATAATGAGAAATATATCAACATTTTACTTACTTGGAAAGGCAAAACACGCTGGCATTAGACTTTCTTTATGTGGAAAGATAAATGTAATTTTGATATCATCGCTATTCCAAAAAAAATGGTCTTAGCTAGTGTTCCTTGTTTTAGTTATATATCTGTTCCATTCTTTTCCAAAATCTCGTTCCAAATCCGCCACTTAGAAAAAAAAAACAGCGCGTTCGCCTACAGAGTTTGACCAAAACTGAGGTTCCAATCGACCAAAATCGATTTTGTTCCTCTTCGCGCGCCTGTGCAGCGAAAGGTCATTGTAAGATCGGCGCGAGCGTCTCCCAAGGATTTTCTAGAGGGGTATTTTTAATAAAATTTTAATGGGATTTATTGAGTTAATAGCGTAACCGCTACAAACAGCCACAAATAGCCGGGAAAGGATATACAAAGATTTTGAAAGGATATATTTATAGTTCTCAAATTTTCGTCTCCAGTCCTTGAACTGTAAGTAAGTCAAGCTTTCTACCAATTTTTCAGGACCAGCCACGGCATTTGATAAATGTAAGTTGTAGTTTGTACTGTTAGTCAACGTTTTTGAATTCTCAGCCTCTTCTGCTATTGAAGATGTGGCTGCGGGGTTATCAGTCGAGACAACAGTAGTTTTTGACAGCAGTACTTGCATCATATCTTGCAAATATTTGATGCTATCTTGTGTGGAGCTTACAAAAGGTTCGAGATTTGTAATCCGATCATTGGAACTCTTATTTTCATTAAAAGAAATACTGGTTTTGGTCTTTCTTTTTGGCATCTTCTATTTTGTAGGTTTAGAAATGCGCCATGATATGTTCGTTAAATATAATTTATTTAATGATACTGACAATCAACAAATTAAACTAACCTGAGTACATAGTATAAGTCTAAATATATATTAACTATAGCTATAATATTCCTACACACATTAAAACAAACACTTCTGACATCAATAAACAAAAATGTCATAGTAAAAACAATTGAAAGTGCGCAGGGTCTTTGTAACATTGAAGTAATTGAATAGGTACCAATTAGTTGTTTTATTTTTTTTTTGTATTAATGTGTAAGTTTGTATAGTTCTCTTTAAATAAAAGTTGTTCGAACGCATTTTCTTTCTAAAACATAAAAATTCTCTATTATTAGAGCATGCCGATCATCGATAAAAGTTACAATAAAAAATAAAGTCTGTTTCGACAATTTTATCAAAAATTCAAGGGGTGCCCGATTTTTGTGCCGGTGAGTGTAAATCAATAGTTTTTTAGTTATTAAAGATCAACGATTTTAATTTCCGTGAAAAATGCGTGTTTTCTCTAAGGAATTCTATTGAAATTGAAAAATACATTCTATAATTCTTTCGGATTACTCAAAAACGAAAAGTCTGGACGCGACTACATATTCGGAGAACTCCTTGCTATTGCGATAGAAAGACTTTGCGATACTCTTTAGAACATTCGACAAGTTCTGGTTTATTTTTTAATTGTAATTAAACAAGAATAAAAATCCGCTAAACGCCGTAAAAATGAGTGGCGCATACAATATTCCAGCTACAAAAGATCTGATATGAAAATTACGTGGCGCGAAAATGTATTTTCCTTTTGATGTAAAACAAAATTCTAGTTTTATTTTAAAAGATTTTTCCATAATATTTGCTAAATTTGAAGTAAACGCGCCACAAAAGAGTAAATTTGATACAGTTTGAATTTTGAAACTCTTTTGTGGCGCGTTTACTTCAAATTTAGCAAATATTATGGAAAAATCTTTTAAAATAAAACTAGAATTTTGTTTTGCATCAAAATGAAAATACATTTTCGCGCCACGTAATTTTCATATCAGATCTTTTGTAGCTGGAATATTGTATGCGCCACTCATTTTTACGGCGTTTAGCGGTTTTTTATTCTTGTATCAGGAGTTTTTCAAGTTATATACAAATTAAATGTATGAAGTTGAATGCAATTTTTCTCGATTACACGTTAAGCTTTATAAATGGTCACCTTTGTCGCATTATCTCCCAAATGATCTAGTATCCATCGAATGTATACTAGATTTTTTTTCTAGTCGAAATAGATTGAATAAAAATATTGGGATGGCCGGTAAATGAACTCGGATTGCCCGTTGCAGATCAATTTTAGCGTCGTAACCACTACAACTACATAAACCATTTCGGGAATAATCGTTAATTGGATTATAATTTTGTAGCTTAATAACTTCTAAACGGCTTAACCGATTTTGATCACTAAACATGAGTTTGAAACGTATTGACAAGTAGTATCTGATGCATCTGAGGTCAAGTATGAAAACTAAAGCTGTTACAGAAATTATTGAGATTAAAAAACCGTTTTTCCCCATAGGAAATATATTTGATCACACTTATGAAGCGTATAACTTAAAATTTCTAATTTTCCACGAGGTAAACAACGTTAGATTCGCCTAGATTCTAGAGCCGTGTGTATGTCTGAGCTTGATCGCTTAGGCACCATTTGAAAGCTTAACTCAACCCTATTGATGTGGTGCATTTGCGATTTTCCTGTCTCTCCTTGAACCTAAGATATATACGCCCAAAAAATTTACCATTTTGTATCTACCTAGCCCTATAGCTGGCTTACGGGTAGTCAGAAGTCAAAAATTACACCGGTTCTGAATCGGCCCTCACACCCTCTTGAAACACAGAAAAAAAATTCAGATCGGTGTAACTTTTCTACATACATACATACATACATACATACATACATACATATGCACAAACATTTTCCCCTTTTTAAATAAAAATTGAGTTCTAATTCTGAGCTCGGTAACTTTTGAACGGTATAACCGATTTTCAAAATTAAACATGCGTTGGAAAGGTTTGCTATTAAAAGCCGTAAAGGTCGAACTTAAGTTTTTGAAATTTTTGGGAGTTTTGGGGACGAGAACGAAAAATAGATCCTAAATGCGAAGGGCCGTAAGATCCACAGCCTTGGACCAAAATGGAGAAGTAATACAGGGTGAGGCAGATAAAAATCCTATTAGAAATATCTCGAGAACTAAAGGAACCAGAATCATGAAAATTGGAATGAAGGGGTTTTGAAGAGTGATCTCTTTAATGAAAATATTTTCATCGATTTGCTACTTCCGGTTATACCGGAAGTGGCTTATAACTTCGTTTTTTTAAATGGAACATCCTGTATATTTTTACATTTTTGGATTCTCCTGGATGTCTTCTTTCTTAAAATATGAGGTTTTGTAATGTTATACAGGGTAGTTTAAAAGATAATTACGTTTTTTTTCTTAATTTCCTAGCAATATTCACACCCTGTAGAATTGTAGTAGTTTGACATCAAAAACTCTATTTATGTACAAATGATTTTCAATATAGTCTACTATTGTTAAAAATTGTTAGTTTAGCTAAATGTTGAATTGTACTATACAGGGTTGGTCGAAACTCGGAAAGAGTATTTTCTGAGTTTTCTTAAATGGAACACCCTATATTTTATTATCGTAATGAAATGATATTTTCTGCTACTTTTTTATTTCTTAAGCATTCCCTATACCTAACTGCTTTAATTTGTGAGTTATTGGTGATTCAAGCCAAACATTAATTTCAACAAAAAATACGTGAAATTTTATTAGGTTGGCCGTGAAAATATTCAATCACAAATAATTTTTCGGAAATAAATACATATTAATCTTGACTGATCTTTAAAATTGCCAATAATGATTGAGCTATCAAAATACCTACGTAGTTAACATTCTTGGAGCGAATAACAATTAAGCACAAATTAAAGCATTTAGGTATAGGGAATGCTTAAGAAATAAAAAAGTACCATAAAATGTCTTTTCATTGCAATACTAAAATACAGGGTGTTCCATTTAAGAAAATTTAGAAAATCCTCATTGCGAGTTTCGACCAACCCTGTATACTAAAATTTAACATTTAGCTAAACTAATAATTTTTAATAATAGATGAGTATATTAAAAATCATTTTAACATAAATAGAGTTTTTGATATCCAACTACTACAATTCTACAGGGTGTGAAAGTTGCTACGAAATTAATAAAAAAACGTAATTAGCTTTTAAACTACCCTGTATAACATTACAAAACCGCATATTTTAAGAAAGAAGACATCGAGTAGAATCTAAAAATGTAAAAATATACAGGGTGTCCCATTTAAAAAAACGAAGATTTAAGCAACTTCCGGTATAACCGGAAGTGGCAAATTGATGAAAATATTTTCATTAAATAGATCACCCTTCAAAACCCTTTCATTCCAATTTTCATGATTCTGTTGCCTTTAGTTCTCTAAATATTTCTAATAGGCCAGTTATCTGCCTCACCCTATATATGGATGGACGAGTCTTTTCCTAAACTTTAAGACACAATTTGGCTCAATTTTCAATTCAGTCAGGTTTAGAAAATCGAAAATTTCGTGTATATATAGTGTCGCATGTAGGGGTGTTGTGCGCCACTGTGCGTTGGAAAAGTAATGATCAGTACTATCAGAAGCTGCAAAGGTCGAACGTCGAACTTATATTTTTGAAATTTTTGGTAGTTTTGAGAACGAGAAAGAAAAACAGACCCTAAATAGGAATAGACGTAAAATCCACACCCTATGACCAAAATGAAATGTTCACATATGGATGGGCGAGTCTTTTCCTAAAATTTAATTTTTTAATTCAGTCAGATTTAGAAAATCGAAAATTTCGTGTTTATATAGTGTCGCATGTAGAGGGGTTGTGCGCCACTAGCGAGAATTGCCGTTTTCTGGGGTCGCCTTGGTCGCATTCTCTCCCAAATGATCTAGTACTTACGACACCAGTGATAAGACAATCCGAGTTCATATCCCAGCCATCCTAATAATTATGTAATTATGGCCGGCAAATGAACTCGGATTGCCCAATCAAACTTAGCATCGTAACCACTACAAGTACATAAACCATGATTGATTAGTAACTTTGATTTTTTCTATATAAACTAAGTTTCGATAACCAATAAATCGAACACTATTAATTTTATCAAAAAAATATAAAACATTTTTTGCTTACAATTAATGTTTTTACCAACATTTGCGGTCAAAATATAATAAAAAATTTCCACCCTCGAGATGGGGTGGCAACCACCCCATGGTAAAAGTGTCTTTTGGCATCATATAGATTTTGATCCTTAGATTATCCACTACTTATTGTCAAATTTTCAAGCAAATTGATCCATTCTGTAAAAATTGCGAAGTGAAAAGTTTCAGTTCCTGGACTAATTATACTTTTGGAGCTCTATAACTTCTGAACGGCTGAACTGATGTTGATCACTAAACATGAGTTTAAAACGTATTGACAAGTAGTATCTGATGCATCCTAGATCAAGTATGATAACTGAACGTATTACAGGAATTATTGAGCTTGAAAAACTGTTTTTCCCATAAGAAATAGATTTGATCATACTTATGAAGCCTATAACTAAAAAATTCGAATTTTCCCAGATATGAGATATACACCGTTAGACGCGTCTTGAGTCCTCCTACAAACGCTCAGTTATTGGCGCAATTCGTAGGTTGAACTTTTGAGTAATTGTCGAAAAACCAAAATTTTCAAAGTTTAATTTTTCAGTTTTTCGGCTATAGTGAGCAGTGTGTATGTCTCAGGTTGATCGCTTAAGCACCATTTGAAAGCTTAACTCAACCCTATTGATTTGGTGTATTTGCGGTTTTCCTGTCTCTCCTTGAACCTAAGATATATATACGCCCAAAAAAATATGCTATTTTGTATCTACCTAGTCCTCTAGCTGGCTTACGGGTAGTCAGAAGTCAATAATTAGACCGGTTCTGAATCGGCCCTCACGCCCTCTTGAAACACAGAAAAAAAATTCAGATCGGTGTAACTTTTCCACACACATGCATACATACATACATACATACATACAAACATTTTCCCTTTTTTAAATAAAAATTGAGTCATACTTCTGAGCTCGATAACTTTTATTTTAGTGATGACAACTTTGGCATGGTTCTGATTAATATTCGTTCTATAAGAAATAAAACTGATGAATTATTTTTGTTTCTGGAGGAATTAGGATTTCCTCCGATAGTTGCAGTTACAGAGCGCTGGCTTCAAGTTAACGAGCCTTTTTTTGTAGAAAAATATACCACAATTGCCACATGATCGTCCAAGTTCGGCTCATGGAGGCACCCTGATTCTCTCTAGAAATAATGATTTTTCTCTGGTAACAAAATATGACTTCTTGTTAAGTGAATCCTTCTTTGAGTTTTCCTTAGTTTATAATAAAAATCTTAATTTTTACATTATTTGCATTTATAGATCACCTGATTCTACCGTGGAACTATTTTTTCAGAACCTGCTAAATTTGTTAGATGACGTGCCTCAAAAAAGCAGAAAAAATCTATGCGGTGATTTTAACATTAATTATGCTGCTGCTAGTGCTACCCAAGTGTCCCTGGCAAACATATTTGAATCGTATGGTCTCTCAATGCACGTTAATTCTCCTACAAGGATTACAAAAACCACATCTACCATAATCGATTATATTGTCTCAGATTTCTCACCCCTTGATGTCTGCTCTACAGTTATTAATGCGGGACTGTCTGATCATGAATCAGTGTATACGAAGTTTAACATCTTCAACAAACCCTCCTCAAAAACCCGACGTTTAGGTAGGATTTTTTCCGCCCAGAATTTTCGTAAATTCCAAAATTTATGCTTAACTTCTGAGTGGCAATTTCCTTCTATGGACGTGGACTATAATTTCAGTGTTTTTCTAGATAAGCTTCTCCACATCTTCAATAAGGCATTTCCTTTAATTCCTATTAAGCCAATGTCTATTAAGCTAGAAAGACCATTTCATAAGGGTGCCATGAGACACACCCCATATTTTTTTGCTATTTTATTGCTAATTTATTACGCAAATTAAAAATTTATTGCTTCATCCCCTTCAGAGAAACAGGTGGCCATTCCAGCTTAATATTAAGCTAGAAAGGCCAACATTCATATATCCGGAACGAAAGTAGATAGAGAGTTGCTTCCGGTGGCCTATTTTATAGCTAATTAATTGCTAATTTATTACGCAAAACAAAAATGTATTGCTTCATCCCCTTCAGAGAAACAGGTGGCCATTCCAGCTTAATATTAAGCTAGAAAGGCCAACATTCATATATCCGGAACGAAAGTAGATAGAGAATTGCTTCCAGTGGCCTATTTTATTGCTAATTAATTGCTGAAAGATTGAGTTTACAAGAATTTACAAACTCACCCCCTTCAACCCCTACGGATATCATCATTCCCCGGAATCCACAAAAAGTGAAAATAACCAGTTTAAAGAGCTAAAACCAAGTACGTATTTTTTGCTTATTCATTGCTACAGGTCTAAGCCAAAAATGAATTTTTTGCTTCCTCCCCTAACGAGCCACAATGCCTACTGCGGTTTAATACTTAAGGCTACAATACTCAACACTCCTATTTCAGGAAAGAAAGCAGATAGAGGGTCGTTTCTGGCGGCATATTTAATTTTTAATTAATTGCTGAAAGATGGGGTATACCAGAATTTACAAACTCACCCCCTCCAACCCCTACCGTTATCATCGTTCCACGGATTTCACAAAGAGTGAAAATAAATCAGTTTAAAAACTTAAAACCAAGTGGGTATTTTTTTCTAATTAACAGCTGCAGGTCTACGCCAAAAACCAATTTTTGCTTCATCCCCTAACGAGAAACAATGGCTACTGCGGTTTAATCCTTATGCTACAATACCCAACACTCCTATTTCAGGAACGAAAACAGATAGAGGGTCGTTTCCAGCGGCATATTTTATTGCTAATTAATTTCTGAAAGATATGGTATACAACAATTTGCAAACACACCCCCTCCAACCCCCACCGTTGTTCTCATTCCCCGGATTTCACAGAAAGTCAAAATTACTAGTTTAAAAACCTATGACCAAGTGGGTATTTTTTTCCTAAGCAACTGCTGCAGGTCTACACCAAAAACGATTTTATTGCTTCATTCCCTAACGAGCAACAATGGCTAATGCGGTTAAATACTACAACACTCAATTCTCATGTGTCAGTAACGAAAACAGATAGAGCGTCGCTTCCGGCGGCCTATTTTATTACTAATTAATTGCTTATTTATTACGCAAATTACAAATTTATAGCTTCAACCCCTTCAGAGAAACAGGTGGCTATTCTAGCTTAATATTAAGCAAGAAGAGCCAACATTCATATTTCTGGAAAGAAAGTAGATAGAGAGTAGCTTTCGGCGGTATATTTTATTGCTAATTAATTGCTGAAAGATTGGGTATACCAGAATTTACAAACTCATCCCCTCCAACCCCTACCATTATCATCGCTCAACGGATTTCACAGAAAGTGAAAATTACCAGTTTAAAAACCTAAGACCAAGTGGGTATTTTTTTCCTAAGCAACTGCTGCAGATCTACGCCAAATTCGATTTTATCGCTTCATCCCCTAACCAGTAAAAATGGCTACTGCGGTTGAATACTTAAGCTACAACACTCAATTCTCCTATTTCAGTAACGAAAGTAGATAGAGGGTCGCTTCCAGCGGCATATTTTATTGCTAATTAATTTCGGAAAGATATGGTATACAACAATTTGCAAACACACCCCCTCCAACCCCCACCGTTGTTCTCATTCCCCGGATTTCACAGAAAGTCAAAATTACTAGTTTAAAAACCTATGACCAAGTGGGTATTTTTTTCCTAAGCAACTGCTGCAGATCTACGCCAAATTCGATTTTATCGCTTCATCCCCTAACCAGTAAAAATGGCTAGCTGCGGTTGAATACTTAAACTACAACACTCAATTCTCCTGTTTCAGTAACGAAAGCAGATAGAGCGTCGCTTCCGGCGGCCTATTTTATTGCTAATTAATTGCTTGTTTATTACGCAAATTACAAATTTATAGCTTCAACCCCTTCGGAGAAACAGGTGGCTATTCTAGCTTAATATTAAGCTAGAAGAGCCAACATTCATATTTCTGGAACAAAAGTAGATAGAGGGTAGCTTCCAGCGGCATATTTTTTTGCTAATTAATTGCTGAAAGATTGGGTATGCAAGAATTTACAAACTCACCCCCTTCAACCCCTACCGTTATCATCATTCCTCGGAATCCACAAAAAGTGAAAATAACCAGTTTAAAGACCTAAAACCAAGTGGGTATTTTTTGCTTATTAATTGTTACAGGTCTACGCGAAAAAGGAATTGTTTGCTTCATCCCCGTAACGACCAACAATGGCTACTGCGGTTTAATACTTAAGCTACAATACCCAACACTAATATTTCAGGAACGAAAGTAGATAAAGAGTAGCTTGCGGCGCTATATTTTATTGCCAATTAATTACTGAAAGGTGGGGTATAGAAGCATTTACAGACACTCCCTCTCCAAAGGAATTGTTTGCTTCATCCCCGTAACGACCAACAATGGCTACTGCGGTTTAATACTTAAGCTACAATACCCAACACTAATATTTCAGGAACGAAAGTAGATAAAGAGTAGCTTGCGGCGCTATATTTTATTTCCAATTAATTACTGAAAGGTGGGGTATAGAAGCATTTACAGACACTCCCTCTCCAACCCCTACTGTTATTTTCATCCCCTTAATTTCACAAAATGTGAAAATACCCTGTTTAGAGATTTAAATCAAGTGTACATTTTTTTGCTAATTAATTGCTGCAGGTCTACGCCAAAAATTAATTTTTTATTTCATCCCCTTACGAGCAAGAATGGCTACTGCAGTTTTATAATAAACCCACAGTACCCAACACTCATATTTCATTTATAATTTTCTTAAATGCTCATTAAGAATATCTGTACAGTTCAATATTGATTTGTAGAGTTTTTTATACTTTAGAGTCTATGTTAAATTGTCGATATCCATTATCACAGATCTGTAGCACGTGACCCAATGCTCAGATTTTGTATATCGTTTTTTAATAACTAAATGGTAATATTATCAGATTCTCTAAAATCTGTACATTTAAAATAAAGTATGCAACGTCCTTAAAAAACGAATATACTAAGACAGTTGACCATAATTTTTGCATTTATGCGTGCTAATAATAAGCTGCGAAAGAATTTAAGCATAGGTACCAAAAAATTAAAGCAAGTGTTGTTTATTTAATTTTAATTTATTTTATCTTTAATGTACATTAATAATCTGAGCGCTATTTTTTTGTTTCTTTAACGAAAAATGATTTTTCTAGTAAATCATCGAAGCCCATCCAAGATGTGTTTCCTCTTCGATAGGTATAGGTTATGTAGTAAACACCTCGATTTTCATTAAAATCAGACAAACTGGTTCCTCCTACACCAGTGTATCCGATAGCACCCATTAATACTAGCTGATGATCGTCGTCGTGAAGTATGTTTAAATTTTTATGGGGTGTCTTTAATGGTATGGTTTTAATTTCTTCATGTTCATTACAGACTTGAAAAACCACAACATCCCCTGCAATGAATGTAAATTAATTAACTTTTGTTTTTTATAAAATACCTGTAGAGAATTTGGAATGAAATTCAGTACAAAAAAGACAAAAAGGGTGGTCATTAGCAAGCACCTAAACAGAAGTGTGAAGGTCAATATCGACAAAACATTGACCTTCACACTGTGACAAAACAAAGATCTGAAAGGAGTGAAGGAGTAACAAGAATAACGTGCCTTGAAAGCAACCTTGATGAAACTTTGTACCACTCACTGGAAGTAAGAACACACCTGGAAAAGGAACGTACAGTGTTTTACGAAATGCAAAAAGTTCTATGCAACCTCCAGCTGGATATCTCATTGAGAACTAGAATACATAACTGCTATGTTTTCTACATCTTCCTCTATGGGGTTGAAGCCTGGAGAATGACAGAAGTAACACAAAAAAAATCTCCAAGCATTCGAACTATGGTGCTACCGTAAAATGCCCAGAATGTCCTACATGAGCCATACGACAAATGCAGAAGTCTATCGGAGGGTGAACAAGGAAACAGAGCTTATGCTTATAAGAAAAAAACGGAAAATACAATTTTTTTTTATCGTAAGAAATCAAAAGTATGAACTGCTCCAACTTAACGAAAATAATCGAAAGCAAAATCAATAGCAAAAGGGTACCAGGAAGAAGACGCAACTCTTGGCTTAAAAACCTACGACAATGGACGAATATGACCTCCACAGAACTATTCAGGATGGCTGCAAATAAGATTAAATGGGAAAATGTAATGGTCAACGTCCTTAAGGATAAGGCACCGTAAGGAGAAGATAAAATATATGAGTAATTCCATATAAATTCTCTATATTTCTGTCACAGATTGTGGATTTTTTGAAATTTAGGGGCATGCTTCTGAAACCACTTTTTGTTCGTTCTTTAGGACCTGAAAGTCAAGCTGTTTTGGGAATTAAAATCGAAACTTATGTCATATGTCCGAATTATCTTTCCTATCCTTGTTTGCATTCATTAAATGCTATTTTGTAAATTGTTTGGTACAATATATCAACACTGTCGATGTAAACTTGCACGTTAAAGCAGATGGCCTTAACAGAATTTGTCTAAAGTCCAAAGTAACGTTCCTATTACCTATTTTTGAAAAAGAGACAAGTGTATTTTAGTATGTTTTTAAAGCGACGGAACATTCCTACTAGCTATTTTTGAACAAGCGTATTTTAGAATTTTTTGCGTTTTTCTGTACTCCGACTATAATTTCAACACAAAAAAAGATACAAGAAACATTTCCATATATGGCATAAATAGAATTTACCTAAAACCGTAATAGTCGAGGCATTGAAGCACAAAAAGAGGCCTTACTGTCGATTTTTGGCGCAGTAAGACGGATTTTAATGCAGTTTGGTGCGTTGGATTCGTGAGAATGTCAGGAAATTTTGTGAACTAATGTAATGAATAAGAAATCTGAAATTGCATTTGTGCATAAGAAAAATGCATAACTTTTGTTTTTTATAAAATACCTCTAGAGAATTTGGAATGAAATTGAGTACAAAAAAGACAAAAAGGGTGGTCATTAGCAAGCACTTAAACAGAAGTGTGAAGGTCAATGTCGACGAAACAGATCTGGAAGGAGTGAAGGAGTAACAAGAATAACGTACCTTGGAAGCAACCTTGATGAAACTTTGTACCACTCACTGGAAGTAAGAACACATCTGGAAAAGGAACGTACAGTGTTTTACAAAATGCAAAATGTTCTATGCAACCTCCAGCTGGATATCTCATTGAGAACTAGAATACATAAGTGGTATGTTTTCTCCATCTTCCTCTATGGGGTTGAAGCCTGGACAATGACAGAAGTAACACAAAAAAATCCAAGCATTCGATCTCTGATGCTACCGTAAAATGCTCAGAATGTCCTACATGAGCCATACGACAAATGCAGAAGTCTTTCGGAGGATGAACAAGGAAACAAAGCTTATGATTATAATAAAAAAACGGACAATTGACAAATATGACCTCCATAGAACTATCCAGGATGGCTGCAAATAAGATTAAATGGTTAAATGTAATGGTAAACGTCCTTAAGGATAAGGCACCGTAAGAAGAAGATAAAATATATGAGTAATTCCACATAAATTCTCTATATTTCTGTCACAGTTTGTGTATTTTTTGAAATTTAGGGGCATGCTTCTGAAACCACTTTTTGTTCGTTCTTTAGGACCTGAAAGTTAAGCTGTTTTGGGAATTGAAATCGAAACTTATGTCATATGTCCGAATTATCTTTCCTATCCTTGTTTACATTCATTAAATGCTATTTTGTAAATTGTTTGGTACAATATATCAACACTGTCGATGTAAACTTGCACGTTAAAGCAGATGGCCTTAACAGAATTTGTCTAAAGTCCAAAGTAACGTTCCTATTACCTATTTTTGAAAAAGAGACAAGTGTATTTTAGCATGTTTTTAAAGCTACGGAACATTCCTACTAGCTATTTTTGAACAAGCGTATTTTAGAATTTTTTGCGTTTTTCTGTACTCCGACTATAATTTCAACACAAAAAAAGATACAAGAAACATTTCCATATGGCATAAACAGAATTTACCTAAAACCGTAATAGTCGAGGCATTGAAGCACAAAAAGAGGCCTAAGGCTAAGGCTCCACGGGCGAGAAATTCACGCTAGCAGTAGCCGTAAAACGAACTTAAGGTTCCACGGAACGGAATAGGAATAGCCGAACTGAACCGACTACGCACAAGTCCTGTAGTCGGTACCGTTCGGCTATTCCTATTCCGTTCTGCGGAACCTTAAGTTCGTTTTGCGGCTACTGCTAGCGTCAATTTCCAGCCCGTGGAGCCGTAGCCTTACTGTCGATTTTTGGCGCAGTAAGACGGATTTTAATGCAGTTTGGTGCGTTGGATTCGTGAGAATGTCAGGAAATTTTGTGAACTAATGTAATGAATAAAAAATCTGAAATTGCATTTGTGCATAAGAAAAATGCATTTCAAAAGTGCATTTTGAAATAGGCAATTATTATAAATTTGCAACTCGTTAAATTTTCTTACTCGGGGGTTTTTGGGGTCGCTGAAAACGAATATGAGGTCGGCGACAGTGTGCAAACTACCTGGTGCCTGCAGCGGGTGTAATAAACGTCTTCCTCTGGAGTATTGTGGTAATTTATCATATAATTGGTCAAAACGGCAATTTTTTTTCCAATTTATCATATAATTGGCTTAAAATCATTACGCGGGGGTTTTTGGGGTCGAAAATGAATATGAGGTCGGCGAGAGTGTGCAAACTACCTGGTGCCTACAGCGGGTGTAATAAACGTCTTCCTCTGGAGTATTGTGGTAATTTATCATATAATTGGCTTAAACTCATTACTCGGTGGTTTTTGGGGTCGCTCAAAATGAATATGAGGTCGGCGAGAGTGTGCAAACTACCTGGTGCCTGAAGCAGGTGTAATAAACGTCTTCCTCTGGACTATTATGGTAATTTGTTAAATAATTGGCCCAAACTTGTTACTCGGGGGGTCTTTGGGGTCACTGAAAATAAATATCGCAACGACTAAATTCTAATTTTATAGGATATTATAAAAAAACATGATTATTTTGTTCAGGGTCTCCATTTTTTTTTAAATTTGGCGCTTAAAATGATGTTGGTAGTATTGATACATTTTTGACTAATTTCATGTAGGATTTATTGCCTTTCTCTCTCACACGTTTGTATACACTAATATAACGGTTACACTGTAATCAAAACAGAAAACGTTTTTTTCTTATTTTGTTTCCCTGTTATTTAAATAATTTATTATAAAGAAGTGTAAAAAATATTTTTTTACTTAAATTAACGTGCCTCAGCAACGCAGGTCATTGACACGGTTACAAAAGTAAGGTTTACAATATGTTTAAATTACAAGAATTAAAAAAATTAATAATTTAAATTAAGAAATTACAATATCAGCAAAATGATAAAAATCAACATTTATATGGCATAGTATAACCGAGAGTCTTTGAGAAACGTTATCACATTATTAAAGTTACTATTATCACTAAGAGTGGTGGTTTGTCTTCATCCAGTTTATGTTGTCTTCGGGTGTTCGTGTATAGCTGGCACTCAACTATTATGAGTTTGACGCTGACACGAGTGTTGCAGGTATGATATTAAGGAGGATTTCCCTGGCTCATCAGGTAACCATGTGTAAGAGGGCAATGTCCAATTCTTAGTCTTCTAATGACAACTTTGTCCCTTCTACAAAGTGGTGGTATTTTTAAGGCAGGTATTCTGGGTTGAATATTATGGAGTTTTGAGTTTGTTATATTCCAGACGTTTTGCCGGACTCTCAAGCACATTTGGTGTACTGTATGTTGTACCCCTTAATGAAATTATTGACCACGGCCAACTTCTTATGGCTATGTACAATGCATCGATAAGTTTCAGGAAACCGAATATTCCTGAGCAGTTTAAGCTGAGTAATATCCAATTAGCTGAAACTTACCGATACAGAATGTACTTAACGGCTATTGCCAAAAATAAAAAGATTGTCATTGGAAAAATTCTTTTATCTGTTGATGCATTTACCCAGCACTTAAAAAGGGTATATTTACAAACACAAATTTGGCTGCATGGAGAGGACAGTAACATGAACCCAACCGATTGGGGATGGAAATTACAAAATAATGTATTAATTCCAGTTAGGATGACTGGAGGACCTGGTCCTCCAAACATTTTAAATTTAATATTCTGTAGTTGTAAGTCAGACTGCGGCAACTCATGCGGGTGCAGGCTCTGATTGCATTGGACTCGAGAGAGGAAGGCAATAATGAAGAAGAAGATGATAACGATGAAGAAAATGAATTTAAAGATAAATTACGATAAATTTTGTATAATGAACTTTTTTAACCATAAATATATTATAATAAAAATTTATGTTTATTTATAATAAAAATACCACCCTCTTCGATCACTATAGTCTTCGATCACTATAGTTACACCGAAGAAAATAGATTACCCCAAAAACCCCGAATAACGAGTTTAAACTAATTATATGATAAATTACCATAATACTCCAGAGGAAGACGTTTATCACACCCGCTGCAGGCACCAGGTACTTTGCACACTCTCGCCGACCTTATATTCATTTTCAGCGACCCCAAAGACCCCCCGAGTTACTAGTTTGGGCTAATTATTTAACAAATTACCATAATACTCCAGAGTCCAGAGGAAGACGTTTATTACACCCGCTGCAGGCACCAGGTAGTTTGCACACTGTCGCCGACCTCATATTCGTTTTCAGCGACCCCAAAAACCCCCGAGTAAGAAAATTTACCGAGTTGCAAATTTATAATAATTGCCTATTTTAAAATGCACTTTTGAAATGCATTTTTCTTATGCACAAATGCAATTTGAGATTTCTTATTCATTAAATTAGTTCACAAAATTTCTTTATATTCTCACGAATCCAACGCACTAATCCGCATTAAAATCTGTCTTACTGCAAAAAAATCGACACTTAAATCCTTCAATGCCTCGACTATAAGGAACTATCCTACAAGCTATTTTTTTAATGAGAGATTAGAGTATTTTAGCATGTTTTTTTTTTCATTTTTATGCATTTATTTGTACTCGGGCCATAATTACAACGATAAAAAAGTAACAGGTCGGTAACATTTTCGATGTAAAATTTTACACTGAAAAACGTGATACTAACAGAATTTAGCTAAAGCCTGAAGGAACTTTCCTATAACCAATTTTGGAAGGAGAGATTAGAGACAAGTGTAGTTTAGCATCATTTTTCATTTTTATGTATTTATTTGCACTCTGTCCATAATATCAACCCTAAAAAAAGGATCAGGTAACATTTTGGATTTAATATTGCAGGATAAAGAAGATGACGCTAATACAATAATTAATACAATGCTCGTAGGAACATTCATATAAGCTATTTTTAAAGTAGATGTTAGTGGATTTTTTCTACAATCCATCTTCATGTGCCGTTCTCGTGATCAATTGATTTAAAAATAATACTTTTATAATTAAAAGTAATTTAAGAGAATACCCTTACTGTTCTTAATATTGTATTCAGCTAAAAATCTCAAACTAAATCACCACCAAAATGGCTCATCAAAACGGATTGTAGAAAAAGTAATTAAGCTTAAAAAACATCTTAAAATCCACTATTCTCTCCTTCCAAAATTGGTTATAGGAAAGTCCCTTCAGGCTTTAGCTAAATTCTGTTAGTATCATGTTTTTCAGTGTAAAATTTTACATCGAAAATATTACCGACCTGTTACTTTTTATCGTTGTAATTATGACCAGAGTACCTACAAATAAATGCATAAAAATGAAAAAAAAACATGCTAAAATACTCTAATCTCTCATTAAAAAATAGCTTATAGGATAGTTCCTTACGGTTTTAGGTAAATTCTGTTTATGCCATATGGAAATGTTTCTTGTATCTTTTTTTTGTGTTGAAATTATAGTCGGAGTACAGAAAAACGTAAAAAATTCTAAAATACACTTGTTCAAAAGTAGCTAGTAGGAATGTTCCTTTGCTTTAAAAACATGCTAAAATACACTTGTCTCTTTTTCAAAAATAGGTAATAGGAACGTTACTTTGGACTTTAGACAAATTATGTTAAGGCCATCTTCTTTAGCGTGCAAGTTTACATCGAGAGTGTTGATATATTGTACCAAACAATTTACAAAATAGCATTTAATGAATGCAAACAAGGATAGGAAAGATAATTCGGACAGATTTCGACATAAGTTTTAATTTCAACTTCCAAAAAAGCTTAACTTTCAGGTCCTAAAGAACGAACAAAAAGTGGTTTCAGAAGCATGCCCCTAAATTTCAAAAAATACACAAACTGTGACAGAAATATAGAGAATTTATGTGGAATTACTCATATATTTTATCTTCTTCTTACGGTGCCTTATCCTTAAGGACGTTTACCATTACATTTAACCATTTAATCTTATTTGCAGCCATCCTGGATAGTTCTATGGAGGTCATATTTGTCAATTGTCCGTTTTTTTATTATAATCATAAGCTTTGTTTCCTTGTTCATCCTCCGAAAGACTTCTGCATTTGTCGTATGGCTCATGTAGGACATTCTGAGCATTTTACGGTAGCACCAGAGATCGAATGCTTGGATTTTTTTGTGTTACTTCTGTCATTGTCCAGGCTTCAACCCCATAGAGGAAGATGGAGAAAACATACCACTTATGTATTCTAGTTCTCAATGAGATATCCAGCTGGAGGTTGCATAGAACATTTTGCATTTTGTAAAACACTGTACGTTCCTTTTCCAGATGTGTTCTTACTTCCAGTGAGTGGTACAAAGTTTCATCAAGGTTGCTTCCAAGGTACGTTATTCTTGTTACTCCTTCACTCCTTCCAGATCTGTTTCGTCGACATTGACCTTCACACTTCTGTTTAAGTGCTTGCTAATGACCACCCTTTTTGTCTTTTTTGTACTCAATTTCATTCCAAATTCTCTAGAGGTATTTTATAAAAAACAAAAGTTATGCATTTTTCTTATGCACAAATGCAATTTCAGATTTCTTATTCATTACATTAGTTCACAAAATTTCCTGACATTCTCACGAATCCAACGCACCAAACTGCATTAAAATCCGTCTTACTGCGCCAAAAATCGACAGTAAGGCCTCTTTTTGTGCTTCAATGCCTCGACTATTACGGTTTTAGGTAAATTCTATTTATGCCATATATGGAAATGTTTCTTGTATCTTTTTTTGTGTTGAAATTATAGTCGGAGTACAGAAAAACGCAAAAAATTCTAAAATACGCTTGTTCAAAAATAGCTAGTAGGAATGTTCCGTCGCTTTAAAAACATACTAAAATACACTTGTCTCTTTTTCAAAAATAGGTAATAGGAACGTTACTTTGGACTTTAGACAAATTCTGTTAAGGCCATCTGCTTTAACGTGCAAGTTTACATCGACAGTGTTGATATATTGTACCAAACAATTTACAAAATAGCATTTAATGAATGCAAACAAGGATAGGAAAGATAATTCGGACATATGACATAAGTTTCGATTTTAATTCCCAAAACAGCTTGACTTTCAGGTCCTAAAGAACGAACAAAAAGTGGTTTCAGAAGCATGCCCCTAAATTTCAAAAAATCCACAATCTGTGACAGAAATATAGAGAATTTATATGGAATTACTCATATATTTTATCTTCTCCTTACGGTGCCTTATCCTTAAGGACGTTGACCATTACATTTTCCCATTTAATCTTATTTGCAGCCATCCTGAATAGTTCTGTGGAGGTCATATTCGTCCATTGTCGTAGGTTTTTAAGCCAAGAGTTGCGTCTTCTTCCTGGTACCCTTTTGCTATTGATTTTGCTTTCGATTATTTTCGTTAAGTTGGAGCAGTTCATACTTTTGATTTCTTACGATAAAAAAAAATTGTATTTTCCGTTTTTTTCTTATAAGCATAAGCTCTGTTTCCTTGTTCACCCTCCGATAGACTTCTGCATTTGTCGTATGGCTCATGTAGGACATTCTGGGCATTTTACGGTAGCACCATAGTTCGAATGCTTGGAGATTTTTTTTGTGTTACTTCTGTCATTCTCCAGGCTTCAACCCCATAGAGGAAGATGTAGAAAACATAGCAGTTATGTATTCTAGTTCTCAATGAGATATCCAGCTGGAGGTTGCATAGAACTTTTTGCATTTCGTAAAACACTGTACGTTCCTTTTCCAGGTGTGTTCTTACTTCCAGTGAGTGGTACAAAGTTTCATCAAGGTTGCTTCCAAGGTACGTTATTCTTGTTACTCCTTCACTCCTTCCAGATCTGTTTCGTCGACATTGACCTTCACACTTCTGTTTAAGTGCTTGCTAATGACCACCCTTTTTGTCTTTTTTGTACTCAATTTCATTCCAAATTCTCTAGAGGTATTTTATAAAAAACAAAAGTTATGCATTTTTCTTATGCACAAATGCAATTTCAGATTTCTTATTCATTACATTAGTTCACAAAATTTCCTGACATTCTCACGAATCCAACGCACCAAACTGCATTAAAATCCGTCTTACTGCGCCAAAAATCGACAGTAAGGCCTCTTTTTGTGCTTCAATGCCTCGACTATTACGGTTTTAGGTAAATTCTATTTATGCCATATATGGAAATGTTTCTTGTATCTTTTTTTGTGTTGAAATTATAGTCGGAGTACAGAAAAACGCAAAAAATTCTAAAATACGCTTGTTCAAAAATAGCTAGTAGGAATGTTCCGTCGCTTTAAAAACATACTAAAATACACTTGTCTCTTTTTCAAAAATAGGTAATAGGAACGTTACTTTGGACTTTAGACAAATTCTGTTAAGGCCATCTGCTTTAACGTGCAAGTTTACATCGACAGTGTTGATATATTGTACCAAACAATTTACAAAATAGCATTTAATGAATGCAAACAAGGATAGGAAAGATAATTCGGACATATGACATAAGTTTCGATTTTAATTCCCAAAACAGCTTGACTTTCAGGTCCTAAAGAACGAACAAAAAGTGGTTTCAGAAGCATGCCCCTAAATTTCAAAAAATCCACAATCTGTGACAGAAATATAGAGAATTTATATGGAATTACTCATATATTTTATCTTCTCCTTACGGTGCCTTATCCTTAAGGACGTTGACCATTACATTTTCCCATTTAATCTTATTTGCAGCCATCCTGAATAGTTCTGTGGAGGTCATATTCGTCCATTGTCGTAGGTTTTTAAGCCAAGAGTTGCGTCTTCTTCCTGGTACCCTTTTGCTATTGATTTTGCTTTCGATTATTTTCGTTAAGTTGGAGCAGTTCATACTTTTGATTTCTTACGATAAAAAAAAATTGTATTTTCCGTTTTTTTCTTATAAGCATAAGCTCTGTTTCCTTGTTCACCCTCCGATAGACTTCTGCATTTGTCGTATGGCTCATGTAGGACATTCTGGGCATTTTACGGTAGCACCATAGTTCGAATGCTTGGAGATTTTTTTTGTGTTACTTCTGTCATTCTCCAGGCTTCAACCCCATAGAGGAAGATGTAGAAAACATAGCAGTTATGTATTCTAGTTCTCAATGAGATATCCAGCTGGAGGTTGCATAGAACTTTTTGCATTTCGTAAAACACTGTACGTTCCTTTTCCAGGTGTGTTCTTACTTCCAGTGAGTGGTACAAAGTTTCATCAAGGTTGCTTTCAAGGCACGTTATTCTTGTTACTCCTTCACTCCTTTCAGATCTTTGTTTTGTCACAGTGTGAAGGTCAATGTTTTGTCGATATTGACCTTCACACTTCTGTTTAGGTGCTTGCTAATGACCACCCTTTTTGTCTTTTTTGTACTGAATTTCATTCCAAATTCTCTACAGGTATTTTATAAAAAACAAAAGTTAATTAATTTACATTCATTGCAGGGGATGTTGTGGTTTTTCAAGTCTGTAATGAACATGAAGAAATTAAAACCATACCATTAAAGACACCCCATAAAAATTTAAACATACTTCACGACGACGATCATCAGCTAGTATTAATGGGTGCTATCGGATACACTGGTGTAGGAGGAACCAGTTTGTCTGATTTTAATGAAAATCGAGGTGTTTACTACATAACCTATACCTATCGAAGAGGAAACACATCTTGGATGGGCTTCGATGATTTACTAGAAAAATCATTTTTCGTTAAAGAAACAAAAAAATAGCGCTCAGATTATTAATGTACATTAAAGATAAAATAAATTAAAATTAAATAAACAACACTTGCTTTAATTTTTTGGTACCTATGCTTAAATTCTTTCGCAGCTTATTATTAGCACGCATAAATGCAAAAATTATGGTCAACTGTCTTAGTATATTCGTTTTTTAAGGACGTTGCATACTTTATTTTAAATGTACAGATTTTAGAGAATCTGATAATATTACCATTTAGTTATTAAAAAACGATATACAAAATCTGAGCATTGGGTCACGTGCTACAGATCTGTGATAATGGATATCGACAATTTAACATAGACTCTAAAGTATAAAAAACTCTACAAATCAATATTGAACTGTACAGATATTCTTAATGAGCATTTAAGAAAATTATAAATGAAATATGAGTGTTGGGTACTGTGGGTTTATTACAAAACTGCAGTAGCCATTCTTGCTCGTAAGGGGATGAAATAAAAAATTCATTTTTGGCGTAGACCTGCAGCAATTAATTAGCAAAAAAATGCACACTTGATTTAAATCTCTAAACAGGGTATTTTCACATTTTGTGAAATTAAGGGGATGAAAATAACAGTAGGGGTTGGAGAGGGAGTGTCTGTAAATGCTTCTATACCCCACCTTTCAGTAATTAATTGGCAATAAAATATAGCGCCGCAAGCTACTCTTTATCTACTTTCGTTCCTGAAATATTAGTGTTGGGTATTGTAGCTTAAGTATTAAACCGCAGTAGCCATTGTTGGTCGTTACGGGGATGAAGCAAACAATTCCTTTTTCGCGTAGACCTGTAACAATTAATAAGCAAAAAATACCCACTTGGTTTTAGGTCTTTAAACTGGTTATTTTCACTTTTTGTGGATTCCGAGGAATGATGATAACGGTAGGGGTTGAAGGGGGTGAGTTTGTAAATTCTTGCATACCCAATCTTTCAGCAATTAATTAGCAAAAAAATATGCCGCTGGAAGCTTGCAACACTTGCTTTAATTTTTTGAAACCTATGCTTAAATTCTTTCGCAGCTTATTGTTAGCACGCATAAGTGCACAAATTATGGTCAACTCTCTTAGTAAATTCGTTTTTTAAGGACGTTGCATACTTACCCTATATCTACTTTTGTTCCGGAAATCTGAATGTTGGCTATTCTAGTTTAATATTAAGCTGGAATAGCCACCTGTTTCTCTGAAGGGGTTGAAGAAATACATTTTTATTTTTCGTAATAAATTAGCAATTAATTAGCAACAAAAAAGGCCACCGGAAGCAACTCTCTATCTACTTTCGTTCCGGATATAAGGTCCATGTCACCAGCCCCCCCTTTTTCGATTTGAGGGTAAAAAAAAAGCTCATTCGTTTGTATTGCGTTAGTACTGGATTGTATCACCCTTCATTCGTTTGTACTGCCCCCACCCTTTTAAATCTGCCTGGAGGGGCTGGTGACATGCCATCCCCCCCTTTTTCGATTTGAGGGTCAAAAAAAAGCTCATTCGTTTGTATTGCGTTAGTACTGGATTGTATCACCCTTCATTCGTTTGTACTGCCCCCACCCTTTTAAATCTGCCTGGAGGGGCTGGTGACATGCCATCCCCCCCTTTTTCGATCTGGGGGTGCGGGATGGGTATGTTCGTTTGTACTGCGTTAGTATCGGATTGTATCGCCCTTATTTTGTTTGTACTGCCCCCACCCATCTAGATTGGCCTGGGGGGGCCAGTGACATGCTACCCTCTACTCTGCACTGCTTGCCTTCTTAATGTCGAAAATAGGCTATTTCGTTTGTACTGCGTTAGCACTGGATTGTATCACACTTCATTCGTTTGTACTGCCTCCACCCTTTTAAATCTGCCTGGAGGGGCTGGTGACATGCCATCCCCCCCTTTTTCGATATGGGGGTCCGAAATGGGTATGTTCGTTTGTACTACGTTAGTATCGGATTGTATCGCCCTTATTTTGTTTGTACCGCCCCCACCCGTCTAGATTGGCCTGGGGGGCCAGTGACATGCTACCCCTCTACTATGCATTCTTTGCCATCTGAATGTCAAAAATAGGCTATTTCGTTTGTACTGCGTTAGTACTGGATTGTACCGCCCTTATTTTTTTTGTACTACCCCTACCGTTCTACATTTAAAACAGAGAAGGATTAGTGCTAGGAGTAAGGACACAAAATCAGCCAAACCTTGCGCATAGTAACACCGCGGGTGTAAAATTTGGTAAATTCGTCAAAAATGAAACGAATTAAATTTTGAAACTAAAAAACAGGCTTGCAAGCCACTCTCCACTCTCCATGGGGAATGGAAATTTACCCCCTCAGATGGATCTCGGAGTAGTAGCGATTTGAAAAATGGTACATGTATTTGTTGGAGATATTTTGAACACCATTTTCAATCAGAAATCAGAGCAGCGACCTTGCCTTTTCCTACTAGGAAGAAATTTATCCATCCCCTCAATAAATTTTACAGTTTTACACGCTATCGATATGAAAATCAAAGATCTCATGCGGCGCATTCCGAAATGCACTCTTCGATGTACAATTTCAACCTCTCTGGATAACTGATTAACTGAAACATACATACGGCAGAATTCATTGGAATCGAAAATTATTAAAAGTATTTGGAACATTAAATGAAAAATTCCCACAATCAATATCTTTCCTACCATCTAATGCGAGAGACCAGATAACAATAATTGCCGTTGCTATGTTATGATAATTTGTTTTCTAGAAAGGTTTGTATTGTTCATTTATGACTGCAATGAGATTCAGAATTTCCGTATTCCATTTGCAAAATAAATATAGTGTCAAAAACCTGCTTATGCATTTGACGCACTGTCAGTCAACGTGTTAATTGACTCTACAGATTCAGTGCCAAAACGAGACATTTTTATAGAAAAATATTTGCAAGTATATTAAATGCCAAACTGACCTATTAAATAAACAATGACATTGCAATTTTCGATTTCTACTATGGAATTATCGCTGTATAGACCAGGGCGGATCTGTTTTGAGGTGGATGTGAGAGGTGGCATTCCGATGTTTGCAGATAAAATTAGGTGAAAACTTCAGTAATTATATTGGACTTATGCTCCTTCTCAAATATGTTTGGAACATTATTAAAAAAATTTAAGTTTTTAAAAATTTCGAAAAACATCGATTTTTTTCAAATTTCATTGCTTGTAACTTAAAAACGATTCATTTTGGAACAAAGTCATAGGGAAATAAAATAAAGATAATTGAATTTTGTATGATATACGACACGACTGGTATAAAATATCTTAAATGATTATCCTTTCTGACAAATAGCAATAAATACAAAATAAGAGGGCAAAATAAGCCTCTTTTTATTCAATGTTTTTCAACCACTTTGGTTGCACTTAGAACCTTCGTATTTTACTTAGAAAATTCGTACAACATACTCAATCCGTCTACCAAATTTCATTAAAATCGACATAATAGATTTTTCATAATAATTTTGCAATCTAAATTTTTTTAGAAAAAGTTCAAATTTTTTAAAAATTTCTGAACAAAAAGTAGACCTGTTAGAAGTTTGCTAATTTTTTTACGTATCGAGAGGTACTTTACCAATCCAATACACTTTACAAAATTAAAATCGGATTATTTAAGCGGTTTCAGCACTGTTTTAAGGATATAAACAATTTTTTTGCTTATAAACAAATATAGTGAGGACGTTTGAGTTGGAATAAATTCATTTTCTCGAGAATGGGCAACTCTGGAGATAAATTCCTAAACAGGTCGATTTTTATATTTAAATTATAATTTTTGGGATATCTATCATACTACTAACGTAATCCATCTGGGTGTGATGACGTAATCGATGATTTTTTTAAATGAAAATGTGGGTCGTGTGCTAGCTTATTTGAAAGATTATTCAATTCTCTATTTATTACATAATTATTTATACAGGGTGCCCAAATTTTTTTTAATTAATTGAGACAAACAGAAGAAAGAATTTACTTTAGTTAATTCGAGATACATTTAACTGTTGTCCTAAAACAGAAAAAAATGTTTATTTGATAAATAACAGAAAAATGAATTTATTCGTATTTATTACCTCAAACGTCCTCATTGTATTTGTTTATAAGCCAAAAAATTGTGTATAACTTTAAAACATTGCTGAGGCCGATTAAATAAACCAACTTAATTTCTGTAAACTGTATTAGATAGGTAGGGCGTGTCTTTATATGTAAAAAAATTAGCAAACTTCTAAATAATGGTCTACTTTTTGTTCAGAAAGTTTATAAAAAATTTTAACTTTTTTAAAAAAAATTTAGATTGCAAAATTTTTATGCAAAATCTATTAAGTGTATTTTATAGTCTTATATCATAAAAAATTCAATTATCTTTATTTTATTTCCCTACGATTTTATTCCAAAATGAATCGTTTTAAAAACGATTGAAAAGTTGAAAAAAATCGATGTTTTTCGAAATTTTTAAATATTTGAATGTTTTTATTAATGTTCCGGACATATTTGAGAAGGAGCATAAGCCAATTATAATTACTGAAGTTGTCACCTAATTTTATCTGCAAAAATCAAAATGCCACCTCTCACATCCACTTCAAAACAGATCCGCCCTGGTCTATACAGCGATAATTCCATAGTAAAAAAATCGAAAATTGCACCGTCATTGTTTCTTTAATAGGTCAGTTTGGCATTTCATATATTTGCAAATATTTTTCTATAAAAATGTCTCGTTTTGGCACTGAATCTGTAGAGTCAATTAACACGTTGACGGACAGTGCGTCAAATGTATAAGCAAGTTTTTGACACTATATTTATTTTGCAAATGGAATACGGAAATTCTGAATCTCATTGCAGTCATAAATGAACAATACAAACCTTTCTAGAAAACAAATTATCATAACATAGCAACGGCAATTATTGTTATCTGGTCTCTCGCATTAGATGGTAGGAAAGATATTGATTGTGGGAATTTTTCATTTAATGTTCCAAATACTTGTAATAATTTTCGATTCCAATGAATTCTGCCGTATGTATGTTTCAGTTAATCAGTTATCCAGAGAGGTTGAAATTGTACATCGAAGAGTGCATTTCGGAATGCGCCGCATGAGATCTTTGATTTTCATATCGATAGCGTGTAAAACTGTAAAATTTCTTGAGGGGATGGATAAATTTCTTCCTAGTAGGAAAAGGCAAGGTTGCTGCTCTGATTTCTGATTGAAAATGGTGTTCAAAATATCTCCAACAAATACATGTACCATTTTTCAAATCGCTACTACTCCGAGATCCATCTGAGGGGGTAAATTTCCATTCCCCATGGAGAGTGGAGAGTGGCTTGCAAGCCTGTTTTTTAGTTTCAAAATTTAATTCGTTTCATTTTTGACGAATTTACCAAATTTTACACCCGCGGTGTTACTATGCGCAAGGTTTGGCTGATTTTGTGTCCTTACTCCTAGCACTAATCCTTCTCTGTTTTAAATGTAGAACGGTAGGGGTAGTACAAACAAAATAAGGTCGGTACAATCCAGTACTAACGCAGTACAAACGAAATAGCCTATTTTTGACATTCAGATGGCAAAGAATGCATAGTAGGGGGGTAGCATGTCACTATGGGCACTATGGGCATGGCCCCCAGGCCAATCTAGACGGGTGGGGGCGGTACAAACAAAATAAGGGCGATACAATCCGATACTAACGTAGTACAAACGAACATACCCATTTCGGACCCCCATATCGAAAAAGGGGGGGATGGCATGTCACCAGCCCCTCCAGGCAGATTTAAAAGGGTGGAGGCAGTACAAACGAATGAAGGGTGATACAATCCAGTACTAACGCAGTACAAACGAAATAGCCTATTTTCGACATTCAGAAGGCAAACAGTGCAGAGTAGAGGGTAGCATGTCACTGGCCCCCCCAGGCCAATCTAGACGGGTGGGGGCAGTACAAACAAAATAAGGGCGATACAATCCGATACTAACGCAGTACAAACGAACATACCCATCCCGCACCCCCAGATCGAAAAAGGGGGGATGGCATGTCACCAGCCCCTCCAGGCAGATTTAAAAGGGTGGGGGCAGTACAAACGAATGAAGGGTGATACAATCCAGTACTAACGCAATACAAACGAATGAGCTTTTTTTTGACCCTCAAATCGAAAAAGGGGGGGATGGCATGTCACCAGCCCCTCCAGGCAGATTTAAAAGGGTGGGGGCAGTACAAACGAATGAAGGGTGATACAATCCAGTACTAACGCAATACAAACGAATGAGCTTTTTTTTGACCCTCAAATTGAAAAAGGGGGGGCTGGTGACATGGACCTCCGGATATATGCATGTTGGCTATTCTAGCTTAATATTAAGCTGAAATAGTCACCTGTTTCTCTGAAGGGGTTGTAGCAATAAATTTTTATTTTGCATAATATAGCAATAAAATAGGCCGCCAGAAGCGACCACCTATCTGCTTCCGCCCCTGAAGTAGGAGGGTTGAGTGTTGTAGCTTAAGTATTCAACCGCAGTAGCCATTGTTGCCCTTCAGGGGATGAAGCAAAAAAAGCGTTTTTGGGGTAGACCTGCAGCAGTTACTTAGGAAAAAAAATACCCACTTGGTCTAAGGTTTTTAACTGGTAATTTTCACTTTCTGTGAAATCTGGGGAATGATAACGATTGGGGTTGGGGGGTGAGTTTGTCAATTGTTATATACAACATATTTCAGCAATTAACTAGCAATAAAATATGCCGCTGGAAGCGACCCTCTATCTGCTTTCGTTTCTGAAATAGGAGTGTTGGGTATTGTAGCTTAAGTATTAAACCGCAGTAGCCATTGTTGCTCGTTAGGGGATGAAGCAAAAAATTCGTTTTTGGCGTAGACATGCGTAGAAGTTAATTAATTAGAAAAAATACCCACTTGGTTTCAAGTCTTTAAACTGGTTATTTTCACTCTTTGTGAAATCCGGGGAACGATGATAATGGTAGGGGTTCGAGGGGGTGAGTTTACAAATTCTGGTATACTCCGCCTTTCAGCAATTAATTAAAAATAAAATATGCCTCCAGAAGCGACCCTCTATCTGCTTTCTTTCCTGAAATATGACTGTTGGGTATTGTAACCTCAAGTATTAAACCGTAGTAACCATTGTGGCTCGTTAGGGGATGAAGAAAAACATTCATTTTTGGCTTAAAACTGTAGCAATTAATAAGCAAAAAATACCCGCTTCCCTCTATCTACTTTTGTTCCGGAAATGTGAACGTTGGCTATTCTAGCTTAATATTAAGCTGGAATAGCCACCTGTTTCTCTGAAGGGGTTGAAGCTATAAATTTGTAATTTGCGTAATAAATAAGCAATAGGGAACTTGCACATTTTTTTTGTTACATAATAATGTTCAGTTTTGTTTAAAAATGAGATTTCCATAATTTCACGCTTCAAAAACTCGTAATAACTTAGAAATACATATTTAAAGTCTTCTGCGGTATAAAATAGTTCATACGACCCGTGACGTCACATAGTTTTACATTAGTTATTATTATGGTTATATTTCGCTGTGTGTAGGTACACTCTAACGTGTACGCAAATAAAAAAGTTAGGTACACGCGAATTAAACTTGATCAAGCCAGTGACTTCATTATTTAACGTGCGCAGTGACTGTTTATTTTGGTACATGCTATTTTGATATGTTTAGTGTTTGTTTGATAGAAAAATACTTGTTAAGGGAAGGGAAGCAGAACTATTTAGATGTTTCAAACTTAATTGTGATAAATCAATGTATATATAAAAGTATATATTTAGGTTAGCAAAATAAATATATGTATTTAGTTGACATGACACGTACAAAATATTGCTAAAATAAGTTTTATACGTAAGTTAATTATTATAATCAACTATTCTAAATGAGAAATAAGCCACAATTTAACTAAAAAAATGATTTTATTAACGTTTCGACGTCCAAATCGGATGTCATTGTCAAAATACAAAAATTAGTCAGATTAAATAAATTATTAGAAAAAATTTTTACTAAGCAACACCATTTTTGTTTAATTTAATAATATTTTGTATTTTGACAACGACGTCCGATTTAGACGCCGAAACGTTAATAAAATCATTTTTTGGTTAAATTGTGGCTTAGTTCCCATTTAGAATAGTTGATTACAAAAATGCCACAAGGATAATAGCTTCAGAACAAGTTAATTATTATTGTGAAAGCTTTAGGTTTTCTTTTTATTTTAATCTTTTACGGTAATACATACTATTTCATTTATAACTAAAAAAAATATATATATTAATTTATAGTCTCTTATCTTTTTCGTACTGTTTTAAAATGTTCTTAAACTCATTAAAAGAACTAAATAATTGTCCACACTCCGTAGTTAATTTAAAAACAAACACTAAACAAATAAAAAATAAGAAATCACTGACACTCCTTTTTTATTTGCGTACACGGTAACGTATACCTAGACACAACCTTATATTTAGGTATATTCTTCTTCTCCTTCTTTAGTTTATTGGTCTCCACCTACTTGGGTATTTGCAAGCTCATCGTCGTGGAATAAGTCAAAAATATTTATATTCTAATGACATTTATCGTATGTCATTGTAATAATATATACCAGTTTGTTAAAATTGTAGTTTTATACTGTTTTTGAAGGAAAGGAACGAAGGTTTACTATTGAAAATAAAACCATTTTGTAAAAGTACGGATTTTTCTATGAATAGTTCAAACGATCAAAAACACTTGTAACGTCACATAAATGTATTTTCTACTGACGGTTATAACGTCTAATTTAAAATTCTGTTTACTTTATTGGAAAAATGTAAATGTAAAACCAAGTGACGTCACGAAGCGTTTTGGACCACCTGTTTTAATTTGAATTTTTAATCGTCTTTAGGGGCCAAACGAAAGACAAACAAAACTTTTTTATTTTTGATACATGTTTTAAATTATGTTGTGTTGTGATTTATAACATTTTTTTCGAATTTAAAAATTTATACAAGTTCCCTATTAGTTAGCAATAAAATAGGCCGCCGGAAGCGACGCTCTATCTGCTTTCGCTACTGAAACAGGTGAATTGAGTGTTGTAGTTTAAGTATTCAACCGCAGTAGCCATTGTTGCTCGTTAAGGGATGAAGCAATACAATCGTCTTTGGCGTAGACCTGCAGCAGTTGCTTAGGAAAAAAATACCCACTTGGTCATAGGTTTTTAAACTAGTAATTTTGACTTTCTGTGAAATCCGGGGAATGATGACAACGGTGGGGGTTGGAGGGGGTGAGTTTGCAAATTGTTGTATACCATATCTTTCAGAAATTAATTAGCAATAAGATATGCCGCTGGAAACGACCCTCTATCTGCTTTCGTTCTTGAAATAGGAGTGTTGGGTATTGTAGCTTAAGAATTAAACCGCAGTAGCCATTGTTTCTCGTTAGGGGATGAAACAAAAAATTGGTTTTTGGCGTAGACCTGCAGCCGTTAATTAGAAAAAAATACCCACTTGGTTTTAAGTTTTTAAACTGATTTATTTTCACGCTTTGTGAAATCCGTGGAACGATGATAACGGTAGGGGTTGGAGGGGGTGAGTTTGTAAATACTGGTATAACCCATCTTTCAGCAATTAATTAAAAATTAAATATGCCGCCAGAAGCGACCCTCTATCTGCTTTCTTTCCTGAAATAGGAGTGTTGAGTATTGCAGCCTTAAGTATTAAACCGCTGCAGCCATTGTGGCTCGTTAGGGGAGGAAGCAAAACATTCATTTTTGGCTTAAACATGTAGTAATTAATGAACAAAAAATACGTACTTGGTTTTAGCTCTTTAAACTGGTTATTTTCACTTTTTGTGGATTCCGGGGAATGATGATAACGGTAGGGGTTGAAGGGGGTGAGTTTGTAAATTCTTGTAAACTCAATTTTTCAGCAATTAATTAGCAATAAAATATGCCGCCGGAAGCTACCCTATATCTACTTTCGTTCCGGAAATATGAATGTTGGCTATTCTAGCTTAATATTAAGCTGAAATGGCCACCTGTTTCTCTGAAGGGGATGAAGCAATAAATTTTTGTTTTGCGTAATAAATTAGCAATAAATTAGCAATAAAATAGGCCACCGGAAGCAACTCTCTATCTACTTTCGTTCCGGATATATGAATGTTGGCCTTTCTAGCTTAATATTAAGCTGGAATGGCCACCTGTTTCTCTGAAGGGGATGAAGCAATAAATTTTTGTTTTGCGTAATAAATTAGCAATTAATTAGCAATGAAATAGGCCACCCGAAGCAACTCTCTATCTACTTTCGTTCCGGATATATGAATGTTGGCCTTTCTAGCTTAATATTAAGCTGGAATGGCCACCTGTTTCTCTGAAGGGGATGAAGCAATAAATTTTTGTTTTGCGTAATAAATTAGCAATTAATTAGCAATGAAATAGGCCACCCGAAGCAACTCTCTATCTACTTTCGTTCCGGATATATGAATGTTGGCCTTTCTAGCTTAATATTAAGCTGGAATGGCCACCTGTTTCTCTGAAGGGGATGAAGCAATAAATTTTTGTTTTGCGTAATAAATTAGCAATTAATTAGCAATAAAATAGGCCGCCGGAAGCAACTCTCTATCTCCTTTTTTTCCGGATATATGAATGTTGGTCTTTCTAGCTTAATATTAAGCTGGAATGGCCACCAGTTTCTCTGAAGGAGATGAAGCAATAAATTTTTGTTTTGCGTAATAAATTAGCAATTAATTAGCAATAAAATAGACCACCGGAAGCAACTCTCTATCTACTTTCGTTCCGGATATATGAATGTTGGCCTTTCTAGCTTAATATTAAGCTGGAATTGCCACCTGTTTCCCTGAAGGGGATGAAGCAATAAATTTTTAATTTGCGTAATAAATTAGTAATAAAATAGCAAAAAAATATGGGGTGTGTCTCATGGCTCCCTTATGAAATGGTCTTTCTAGCTTAATAGACATATTAAGCCAAAACATCGGAAACCTTGGGTTACGAAAGGTATTCGCATATCAGCTAAGAATATGCGTTCACTACTATACATCAAGAAATTTACTACCAATGTTGCTGTCACTGAATATATCTTGAAGTACAGGACAACATATCTAAAACTTGTCAGGTCAGCTAAAAAAGCCTATTATCAAAATAGTCTGGGAAGCTCTAAAAGTGTTGCAAAAGAAACTTGGTCTATAATAAACGATCTTCGAAATAAAACTCACACAGCTCAATCATTTCCTCTTCCAAATCCTGAAAGCCTAAACGACTACTTCGTTAATGTGAGTAAAAATGTAACATCAACAATTTTGCCGCAACAAGATCCCATTTCCTATCTTCCTAATTCAAGAAAGGTCTCGAATTTATTCTTTTTACGACCAGTCGATAACTCTGAACTGATCCAAACAATCAATAGTATCAAAAGCAAATCATCCTGTAGTACTGATGGACTATCTATAAAAATTTTCTCTAATCTCACAGAAAATGTGTTGGAAATCCTCCTCTCACTAATTAATGATTCCTTCAAAAAAGGTAAATTTCCAGAGTGCCTAAAGACAGCCATTATTATTCCTCTTCATAAGGGTGGCGAAAAATCTGATGCCTGCAACTATAGACCTATTGCCTTACTACCGGTGCTCTCCAAAATTATTGAGAGACTCACTAAAACTCGACTTATGTCCTTTATCGTTGATAACAACATTTTATCACAAAATCAGTTCGGCTTTTTAACAAATAAATGTACCACTGATGCCATGTTTTCTGTACTACATGAGGTTTACCAAGCACTACAATAATCTTTATACTGCCACTGTTTTCTGCAACTATGCCAAAGCTTTTGATTGTGTAAATCACGACATCTTGATTACAAAACTAAATTTCTATGGAATTCGTGGTATTTCTTTGAATTGGTTCCAATCCTACTTGAATAATAGGAAACAACTAGTTAGAGCAAATGATACTGAATCTAGTCTCAAAAACATTGTATGTGGAGTACCACAAGGTTCAGTATTGGGTCCTCTACTGTTCCTTATCTTTATAAATGACATCACTAATTTAAAAATCAATGGGAAAATTTTTCGTTTTGCTGATGATACCAGTATCACTTGGAGCAACTCAACTATTGCATCTCTTCATGAAACTATAACTTCGGATCTACTGACGATAAAGACCTGGTCTGACTCTAATTTACTCTCTTTTAACGTAAATAAAACAGTAACATTATCCTATAAAGGAGCTCTTCAACCTTTGCCTCTTAATAACAGCCAGATCAGTACCGTTGATTCTGTAAAATTTCTTGGTATTTTTTTAGACAGCAACCTCAAATGGTCCCTTCATATCGATTCGTTAAGTAAGAAACTGGCCTCAGCTTGCTATGCAATAAGATCTGTCTCAAGGGAACTCAATTTAGCATAAATAATCTTCTAAAATAACATATTTTTCGTTGTTCGAGTCTCATCTTCGATATGGTCTTCCTTTTTGGGGTTCTGTTACAGCTGCTCAATTTGATGTCATTTTTAGATTGCAAAAAAGGGCAATAAGATATCTGTTTGGCCTCAGAAGATCTACACATTGCAGAAGTTACTTAAGAGATCACGAAATTTTAACACTTCCATCTTTATATATTCTAGAAACGGTTTGTTTAATTCGTAAACACCTTCATGTCTTTCCATCAAGGCCCAATCATCTTTACTCCACCAGAAATTCAATCTTTGATATTTATTTACCGATTCCATCCACTGAGTTAGTAAAGAAATCTATATTATATTCCGCAAAGAAACTGTACAATCATCTTCCGTTACAACTTAAATCTGCAACATCTTTCCCTAAGTTCGGTAAAATGACAAAAGCCTATTTATCCAAAAGACCATATTATTCAATAGAAGAATTTCTCAATGAATAACTAAGAAAATTGGGTTTCATACGCAGTAGCATAACTTTGTCAGTTCCTTATGTTTTACCTATTTTATTTTATTTTTTATTTGTTGTATGTTCAATTTGCAATTTATATAAATTTTGCAATAAATTGTTTTTGTCTTGGCTTTTATATTTTATACTGTACATTATTGACGATTTATCTAATTTTAGTAAATTGTAGTTGTTATTTGTTATTTATATTATGTTTTTCTTTTGACTGTATGTAAGCTTTGTCCATAAAATTGTAAAAATTTTCAGTGGCAATAAAGCATATTTCTATTCTATACTTGAATGGTATAACCGATTTTCAAAGTTAAACATGCGTTGGAAAGGTAATGATCTGTGCTATCAGAAGCCGCAAAGGTCGGGCTTAAGTTTTTGAAATTTTTGGGAGTTTCGGGGACGAGAACGAAAAACAGACTCTAAATGGTAAGGGCCGTAAAATCCACACCCTTGGACCAAAATGGAGATGTAACATATAATAGATGGACGAGTCTTTTCCTATACTTTAAGATGGGATTTGGCCCAATTTTCAATTCAGTCAGGTTTAGAAAATCGAAAAATTCGTGTATATATTATAGTGTCGTTTGTGTTGTGCGCCACTGGTGAGAACTGCCGTTCTCTGTGGATTTAAAAATGATTGGTTTTAAACGTTGCATACCAGAGTTATGTATTAAAGCTGTCATACCAAGCATATTGGATATTGTTATTTGTGCAAGGGTATCTACTTTTTATTATTACCCACCTACATTCAAGAATATTAGTCATCCGCGTCTACAAAGAGAATATACTTTATAGCTTGTAGCAATCGCTTCTAACATGAGGAAAATTGGCGTTACTTATTTTGTTTTGTTGGTCCTAGGTATTTTTCCTGTACTATGTACCGATACTGATTTTACAATTTCTCATGCCTTTATAATAATTACGTATAGTATTTTTTTTATTTAACAAGGCATTTGTTTTCTTTCAGTATGTGAAAAAAAAAAAAAAAAAAAAAAAAAAAAAAAAAATGAGATGGATGTGTTAAAAGTTGGTGTGAACACAAGTTGATTTGCTCTCTGGTGAAAAAAGTTGTTTTAGTACGGAAGTAAACATTGGTTTTTGGTGAAATTTTCACAAAGTGTGTGGTGAATTCAACATTTCAACTGTAAGTCATCTTTTTGTTAATTTGATGCACGTAAGAGAGGAGATTTGCAATAATATTATACAGAACAGTATTTTTTTAAGTTACAAATACAACAAACATTGAATATAACAAAAACGTGTATAATTAAACATTAATGAATATTTAATTACTGAAAGCCATAAATAAATTAGCAAACAGAAGTACGGCCAAATATTCTGCGACGTTGCCGGCGTGTGCAAAATATCTGAGACCTTAGCAAAACGTAATAAAAAATAAGAAGATAATAATAATAAAAATTACTATTAGACACATGTTACATTTTCCTATTTTTTGTGTATATTATAAGCTTTAAGTGAACTAAAAATATATTTTTCTCGCATTATATTGATAAAGATTTTCAGTCTAGAAAACAAACAACAAGACAAATAGATGAACAACGAAGAAAATAAAACAGAAGGAAAAAGACACAAACCGGAGCACGACAGCTCGATTGAAGAAGACAAAGAAGAGCAACATAAAAGCAAAAAAGCTCCAGACACGCGCATAAAAAAAGTAAGTACAATATTAACGGACATGGAGGAGATTAAGATATTGCTGTGCCAGATGAGGCAAGAAATTAAAGAAGATATTCTGGAAAGCAAAACAGAGATTAAAGATGAAATCAAGGATATGAAAAACGAACTGGAAGATATTAAGCAGAAGCTTAAGCAAAACAAAGCAGAAACAGAAAATTTAAAAAGAGAAGTAGAAAAAAAAAGAACAAAAATGGGAGAAAGAAAACGAAGAACTCAAAAAAGCGTTAACACTCATGGAGAATAGATTAGAGAAGATCGATAAAGAAAAAATACGCAATAAATTAATCATAACAGGAATTCAGGTAGATCTGGAAGATGAAGTTAGACTAAGAGAAAACATACAAAAAATGATGGAAACAGAGCTGCAACTGAAAATAGAAGTTAAAAGTGCGTTTAAGATAGGATACAAGAAATGTATAATAGAAACGAAGAGCTGGGAAGACAAACAGAAAATACTGCAAGAAAAAGGTAAACTCAAATACACAAGAGACTGTAGAGAAATATACATAGATGCAGCGCTGACGTTCAAGGAAGCAAAGATACAAAAAGAAATCAGAGACATAGCAAAACAACAGAGAAGCAAAGGAGCAAAAGTAAAAATCAGATACCAGAAATTAGAAATAAATGACAAAGTGCTAAAATGGAATGCAAGAGAAAATAAACTTATAGAAATTGAAAATGTCCCAAAAAACTAGACAAAAGAGAACGGATGGATGAAAAGGAAACAGACAATGCAAACGAAGAGGTAAATGAGTCACGGTATATTCAAAATAATAAGAAAAATACAAAAAAAAAGGAAGAGAATTAAAAAAATGACAAAAAAAATTGGAACATGGAACGTCAGGACACTGCTAGAAGAAGGAAAAATGGAAGAGCTAGCGACGCAGTTGAAACAATACAATATAGATATTGCAGGAATTCAAGAAACCAGGTGGGGGGGACATGGAAAAATCGAAAAAGAAAATTATACAGTATGGTATGCTGGAGAAGAAAAACAAGGATATGGAGGAACTGCTTTTATTGTGTTAGGGGAAATGAGGCATAAAGTTATGGAATTTAAACCCATAAGTCAAAGATTATCATACATAAGAGTAAACAGCAAACCGAACAAGTTGTCCATAATAAATGTCTATGCACCCACAGAAAACAGTGATGACTTAATAAAACAACAGTTCTATGAAACACTAGAAGAAAATGCCGAAAAAATCCCGGGAGAAGATATATTAATTATTATAGGCGATTTCAACGCACAAATAGGTAAAGAAAAATGCTTTAGGGAGGTTGCAGGGGAAAACTCATTACATAGCACAACAAACAATAATGGAGAAAGATTATGTAATTTAGCAGCGGCATTAAACATGGACATAAGTAGCACGAGATATAAACACAAAAACATACACAAGATAACATGGATGAGACCAGGCAGTCTGGAGGGGAATCAAATAGACCATGTACTTATTAAAAAGTCACACAAACAGTCGATAAATGACGTGAGATCTCACAGAGGGGCAAACATCGATTCGGACCATATGCTAGTGATTGCAAAATGTAAAATAAAAACAACAAAGAATGAAAGACGAAAAGCACAGGGAAGATGGGACGTAGATAAATTGAAAGATAAAGGAGTAAAAAGAAGATTTGTAAAAGAAGTAAATGTAGAGAGGCAGTTCAAGGAGGAACAAGAAATGGAGGAGCAGTGGAAAAAAATCAAACAAGGAATAAACACTGCAGCAGAGAAAGTAGTTGGAAAAATGCAAAAAGAAAGAAGAAACAATTGGTTTGACGAAGAGTGCAAACTAGCAGTGGACGAAAAGAATAAAACAAGATTGAAATGGCTAAGCACAGGTAAAGAAGAGGAACGAGAAAAATACCAAGATCAAAGGAAAAAGACAAAGAAATTGTTTAAATCAAAGAAAAATAAAAAAGTAGACGAAATTATGAACGAGATCGAAACAGAAAATAAGAGACACAATTCAAAACCACTGTACCAATACTTAAAGCTAGGTAGTAGAAAACGGACAGCTAATGTAGCCATAGAAGCAGAAACATGGCAGAAGTATTTCGAAGAAATGTATCAAGAAACGGATGTAGAAGAAGAAAGATAAACAATAATGAACCCGGAACAAGGTGAAGAAGAAGAATTGACCTATACAGAAGTAAAAGATACAATATGCAAACTGAAAAACGGGAAAACAGCGGGAGACGACGGAATATGTGCAGAACTTATAAAATACGGGGGTGAAGCACTATACAGAAAGATTTATGAACTATTACAGAATATATGGAATAAGGAAACAATGCCCGAAGAATGGAGGAAAGGAATTATTGTGACAATCCCAAAACAAGGAGACCACAGGATATGTAAAAACTACCGAGCAATTAATTTACTGAATGTAACATATAAAGTACTGACTGGTATAATTAGAGACAGACTAACAATATACACAGAACAAAGCATAGGAGACTACCAGTACGGTTTCAGAAAAGGAAGATCCACGATAGATGCTATCTATACACTAAAACAAGCGATAGAGAAAACATACGAGTACGATGGAGAAGCACATATACTTTTTCTAGACTTTAAACAGGCTTTTGACAAACTAAGTAGAAGAAAAATGATCCAAGACTTACAAGAGAGCAAAATACCAAATAAAATTATAAGAATGATAGAAATGACAATGCGAGATTCCCAAGCAACAATAGACAACGGAAGAGAGAGAACAGAAATAATAAAAATTAAAAATGGAGTAAGACAAGGAGATGCGCTCTCAACTGTACTATTTATTCTATCATTAGATAAGATAATAAAAAAGTTGTCAAACGCAGGAACTATAAATAAAAATACAGTACAAATAATTGGATATGCGGACGATATAACCATAGTAGCAACAGATAAAAAGGCATTAAAGAAAACCTTTCAAGAAATAGAAAACGAATCCAAACTAAGAGGACTGGAAATAAATGAAAATAAAACAAAATACATGAATGTAAGTAAAAAAAAGAAGACGCAACTGACAGAAATGACAATAGACGCACACAGCTTCGAAGAGGTTGAAACATTCAAATATTTGGGAGTATTAGTCAACAGAAGAAATGAAAGTGTAGATATGAAAAGAAGAATTCAAGCAGGAAACAAAGCATTCTACAGAAATAAAAAAATTTTCAAAGATAAGAAGATAAGCCGAAATACAAAAATGAAAATCTACAAAACGACCATAAGACCAATAGTGCTATATGCTTTGGAGACATTCACATTAACAGCAAGAGAAGAAGAGCAGCTGAAAGTTTTTGAGAGAAAAATTATGAGAAAAATTCTGGGACCAAAGAGGGAAAACGAAGAGGATGCAAGGCAATGGATGAACCACGAAATACAAGAATGGATGGGTCAAGAGAACATAGTAAGAGCAACAAAAGCACAGAGAATTAGATGGTATGGACACATAATGAGAAGAGAGAAGAACAATCCGTTAAGAGTTATAACCGAATGGATACCACCAGGTACAAGAACCAGAGGCAGGCCTAAACTCAGATGGAGACAACAAGTGGAAGAAGACTTAAGAAGTATGGAAATTAGAAATATAGGAAGCAAAATCAGAGAGAGAGAAGAATGGAGAAAGGTAGTGGAAACAGCGAAGTCACACCAGCAATTGTAAAACCAAAGTCAGAATGGGATGATCCCCCACAAAAAGGATCTTCAAGTGAAAACAGCTTCAGCTTCCTCGGGAGCGTACAGCTTGTATATATATATAATCTTCTAAAATAACATATTTTTCGTTGTTCGAGTCTCATCTTCGATATGGTCTTCCTTTTTGGGGTTCTGTTACAGCTGCTCAATTTGATGTCATTTTTAGATTGCAAAAAAGGGCAATAAGATATCTGTTTGGCCTCAGAAGATCTACACATTGCAGAAGTTACTTAAGAGATCACGAAATTTTAACACTTCCATCTTTATATATTCTAGAAACGGTTTGTTTAATTCGTAAACACCTTCATGTCTTTCCATCAAGGCCCAATCATCTTTACTCCACCAGAAATTCAATCTTTGATATTTATTTACCGATTCCATCCACTGAGTTAGTAAAGAAATCTATATTATATTCCGCAAAGAAACTGTACAATCATCTTCCGTTACAACTTAAATCTGCAACATCTTTCCCTAAGTTCGGTAAAATGACAAAAGCCTATTTATCCAAAAGACCATATTATTCAATAGAAGAATTTCTCAATGAATAACTAAGAAAATTGGGTTTCATACGCAGTAGCATAACTTTGTCAGTTCCTTATGTTTTACCTATTTTATTTTATTTTTTATTTGTTGTATGTTCAATTTGCAATTTATATAAATTTTGCAATAAATTGTTTTTGTCTTGGCTTTTATATTTTATACTGTACATTATTGACGATTTATCTAATTTTAGTAAATTGTAGTTGTTATTTGTTATTTATATTATGTTTTTCTTTTGACTGTATGTAAGCTTTGTCCATAAAATTGTAAAAATTTTCAGTGGCAATAAAGCATATTTCTATTCTATACTTGAATGGTATAACCGATTTTCAAAGTTAAACATGCGTTGGAAAGGTAATGATCTGTGCTATCAGAAGCCGCAAAGGTCGGGCTTAAGTTTTTGAAATTTTTGGGAGTTTCGGGGACGAGAACGAAAAACAGACTCTAAATGGGAAGGGCCGTAAAATCCACACCCTTGGACCAAAATGGAGATGTAACATATAATAGATGGACGAGTCTTTTCCTATACTTTAAGATGGGATTTGGCCCAATTTTCAATTCAGTCAGGTTTAGAAAATCGAAAAATTCGTGTATATATTATAGTGTCGTTTGTGTTGTGCGCCACTGGTGAGAACTGCCGTTCTCTGTGGATTTAAAAATGATTGGTTTTAAACGTTGCATACCAGAGTTATGTATTAAAGCTGTCATACCAAGCATATTGGATATTGTTATTTGTGCAAGGGTATCTACTTTTTATTATTACCCACCTACATTCAAGAATATTAGTCATCCGCGTCTACAAAGAGAATATACTTTATAGCTTGTAGCAATCGCTTCTAACATGAGGAATTGGCGTTACTTATTTTGTTTTGTTGGTCCTAGGTATTTTTCCTGTACTATGTACCGATACTGATTTTACAATTTCTCATGCCTTTATAATAATTACGTATAGTATTTTTTTTATTTAACAAGGCATTTGTTTTCTTTCAGTATGTGAACGACTTAAAAGAAAAACGAGCAAGAATAATCATTGCCGATGTATTCGATCATGATGCACGAATGGTGATGTGCGAGGCATACAAACTTGATATGACAGCAAAACAGGGTTATGTGTGGTTTTTGCCCGTTTGGTTGGGCAGAAATTGGTACGATACCAGCATCAACGACAATAAAGAAAAAATTAATTGCAGTCGTGCTGAAATGATAGAGGTAATTAGCTTTCCCAATTTTTTTTATTTCGCTATTAGCTGATCTTACTAAAAAGTGCGAATATTATTCATTCGCCCTAGATCGCACCTTCCTCGCTTCAGTGAAAGCTTTAATTATATTTACTTGAAAATCCTTTTTATTTGGAATAATAAATGTATTATCCGGGGGTGAAAAAATATACTTTCATAATAAGTCCGGAAATGGATCAAGTCACTAATTCTAAGAAACTTTTGTTCTAAGTCAATACTTATGTTCATTTCATATGTTCATTTTTCAACAACCAAACCACGTTTTTGACGGTTTTTCCCAAATAACTCAAAAAATAACTATTTTATCGAAAAATATAATCTTAGGAAAAATATAGAATATAAAGAAGTGAAAAAACGGTGTATGTGTGAAGTCTGTAGATCCAGTAGATGTAGAAATGTAGCTAACGAAAAGTAGGTTCTTATTCGTCAAATACGAAATCGAATATTTGAACCTGAAATAACCAGAAAAATGAAACACTTTTCGGGGAAAACTTATCACAGCTTTTTTAAAGAGTTTAAAAAATCTTTATTTTTGTTTTTTAAAACAGTTTCTAGCTTTAAAAGTAAGCAAGTTACGCTCAAAATAAAGTCGGTCATTTTTTTGTAAAAAAAAAATCCTGAAGATCACCCGGTTATTAGCATCCCTACTGAAATTAATCGTTACCGCTTCAGAAGTTATTTTACTTACTTATGTATTGTTTATATGATCGTAAGTTGCATCGGTTCAAATTGCTTATTTTTAAAAGGTGGTAGTTGAGAGGGCTTGAACGAGTAACTAATCACGAATTTATGCAAATTTTGAACAGCCATATCTTAACCAATTTTTTCTTACAGTAAAACGTACGTTTTGGTATTTTCGGTATCACTAATAATTTTTCAGTTATTTTGAAAAAAATGCTTTTTTTTCAAAATAAAAAAAAATACTTTAAAACCAAATTTTTCAAAAATAGCTTGTTCCTCCTATCTAAAAAGATAGGAGGAACGCACTGCAAACAGAAAGCACTAAGCAGAAGCGAATGGAGGAAACTGTGGGAAGCCTATGTTCAAAATTGGACGAATTAAAGGGCAAAAGAAGAAGAAGAAAGTAGCTTGTAAAGCGGTGACGATTAATTTTATTTGGGATGCAATTAGGGGGTGATTTTCACGATTTGTTTTTGACAAAAAAGACCTCCTTTATTTTGAGCGTAACTTGCTTACTTTTGTTGCAAAACTGTGATGAGTTTTCCCCGAAAAGTGCTTCGTTTTTTGGTTATTTCACGTTTTCACGCTCAATATTCGATTTGGAATTTGACGAATAAGAACCTTCTTTTCATTAGCTACAACTATGCCTCTACTCGGTATACCTACATATAGATTTCATACATACACCATTTTGTTCACTTTTTTATATATGCTATATTTTTTCTAGGAATATTTTTTTCGATAAAATACTTACTTTTTGAGTTATTGCGAAAAACCTTCTAAAAGCGTGTTTTTATTTTTGTTGAAAAATGAACATATTCACTTGCAAATAACTCGAAAAGTATTGACTTGGTGAAAAAACTCTACAGAACAAAAGTTGCTTAGAATTAGTCAGTTTATCCACTTCCGGACTTATTTTGAACGTATTTTTTTAACCCCGAGAAGGGATGGTACTAACCCCCAGGACAAAAGGACACATCGGCACAATATGACTTTTTTCTTTGACATGTTAGCTATGTGTATGCCAAATTTCATGTCAATCCAATCGGTTCTTTAAAATTCAGAGCAAAAACCGTGAGTAAATGGACTATTGGTTTTACCGCGGACAAAACTAGCACTGTTACTTTTTTTTGAAAATTCTTTCTGTTTGATAATAAAATTACTTGTTTTAAAAATACAAATTTAATTGAACAACAGATGAAGAAACAGATAATGGGAAGTCTCCATTATTAAGCTTAACATGTGTTTAAATGTGGTAAAACTGAACGTTGTAGTTTAAGCAAACTTTTTTAGAGACACAGTGGCATTAAATATTTACATAGTCACATATAATATTTACTTATTATACTTTCAACATTCTGAAAATAACTAGAGAGTTTTATAAAGACCTCTATACCAGCCAAAAACCACAAAACAATTTTCCGACACGAGTAAGGACCCTCATAAATCAGGGATCTGAAGTACTTTTACATTACAGTGTAAGAAATAAGAGCAGCTTTAAAAGAAATGAAGAACCATCGATCGGCTGGTGATGATGGACTAGTTATTAAGGCAATAAAAGCAGGAAGTGAATTTCTATTAAAATCAATAAGCGAACTGTTTAATAAATGCTTACATGTGGGTACGATTCCAAACGACTGGAACCATGCAGTGCTCGTCTTGTTACACAAAAAAGGTGATATTATTAAATTAGAAAATTATAGACCCATCAGCCTCTTAACACATATTGTGTAAAAACTCTTTATGAAAATCTTAAACACCTAAACTTGATTTCTATCAGCCCAAAGAACAGGCAGGTTTCATGGCAGGATATGACACAAATGACCATTTTCGTACGTTAAAGATATTCATTGAAAAAGGTATTGAGTACAACATACCACAGGTTGTTGCATTTGTCGATTACGAGAAGGCTTTTGATAATGTAGAGTTGGAAACAGTACTGGAAGCTCTAAAGCAAAGCCGAATAGATTACAGGTGCACTTCAATAATTAAAAATATCTATGAGAACGCTACATCAAGTATACGACTACACGAAGATATAGGAAAGTTCAGCTTAGGTCGAGGACTAAGACAAGGAGACAATATTTCACCAAAATTGTTCACGGCAGCTCTAGAGTCAATATTTAAGAACCTCAATGGCAAGATATGGACATCAATATAGAAGATTAAATAATCTGAGGTTTGCAGATGATGTATTAATCGCAGGCAACTTGCAAGATACAGTTTCTATGATACATTTGCTTAAAACTCTGTCTCGAGAGATCAGGATTAAAAATAAATTTGGAGAAAACTAAACTTATGACAAATCTCGTAATGAGTGGACATATAACTATTGACAATAATACCATACAACAGGCACTTACAAATACATATATCTGGAACACGAGATCACAATGAGCAGAGACCATCAAACACATCAAACACAAAGGTTAATAGGCCTGACATGGGCAGCATTTGGCAAACTAAGCCATATTCTAAAAATTTCAGTTCCATGTGTCTCAAGCGAAACGTTTATAAACTCGAGTTACACAACGAGCCATGGAACTTGCAATGCTGAACGTGAGCCTTTGAGACCACATAACAAACCAACAAATCAGACAAAGATCAGGAGTTCAATACGTCATCGAAAGAATCACGACGCTTAAGTGGAACTGGGCAGGGCACTTAGCTACACTCAGGTGCAAAAAAATCGATCCACTTAAAAATGTGGTAATTTTTAAGTCTCGAATTTCCTAAACCTGTTTTCCGATTAAAGTGATTTTTTTACCATGTTATAGCCTTATTCAGTAGCAATATCGATGTAATAATATTGTTGCTAGACAGGTAAACTGTCATTGTATACCGGGTGCACGAATCAAACTGTGTTTTTTCTCAAACTTCGCATCACCCTGTGGACTATTCTAGCATTTATAAAATACTAAAATTAAAAGCCAACTATAGCCTCAGGTTTTCTTAACATTCTGTTTGTAGATTTATTCGCTTATGTTGGATAATAAAAAAGTTAGATAGTTTAACAACTGGCCATGTTCGTGATCAGTACAGGGTGTTTCTAAATATTTGCACATCTCAACTGGTTTTAAAGCAATAAATAAATCGTCAGTTTGTAAAAAAAATTGAACATCCCGTATCTCGCAAACGAAGCGTTTGTGGACATATGATTATAAAGCAAAATGTCATTATTTTCTCATGTAAAATTACCCCTTAAAGTTTGTCGCACTTATTTAGAAACACCCTGTACTGATGTAAGTTGTTAAAGTACCTAACTTTTTTATTATCCAACATAAGCGAATGAATCTAAAAACAGAATGTTAAGAAAACCTGAGGCTATAGCGGGGTTTTAATTTCAGTATTTTATAAATGCTAGAATAGTCCACAGGGTGATGCGAACTTTGAGAAAAACACACAGTGTGATTCGTACACCCGGTATACAATGACAGTTTACCTGTCTAGCAACAATATTATTACAGCGATATTGTAAATGAATAAGGCTATAATATGGTAAAAAAATTACTTAAAACGGACAACAGGTTTAGGAAAGACTCAAAAATGACCAAATTTTTAAGTGGGTCGATTTTTTTGCACCCGAGTGTAGAACACATATGGACGGTGGACAAGACGAATCATGGAATGGAGGCCCAAAAACTATAAAAGAAGCCGAGGACGACTACCGACTAGATGGACCGACGACATAAAAAGAGTAGCGGGAAACTGAATACAAGCGGCACAGTGGAGAGAACACTGAAAAGAACTGGAGGAGGCCTATGCCCAGCAGTGGAAGCGATTGGCTGATAGATAATGATGATACTTTCATCTAAGTGTAATTAGTTTATAAACATTTTTCAGCATTTCTTCTTTTTATGTATCCCACAGAATGGACTCACTGATTATTTCTACGTGTCTTATAACAAATATATTATTTTTAGGCAGCAAATGGTTACTTTTCCTTAACCCATGCATTCTACGCTTCAAACGATTCCATAATGCAAGAAAATAAAACTGTAGGACAATGGAAGCAGAGCGTGGCTAAAACTGGGCCTGCGATTCTGAATTCAGACTACGCAGGATTTGCATACGATGGCGTTTGGACATATGCAATGGCATTGAACCAGTTGGCTAAAGAAGATCCAGAAGCTTTGTCGAATCTGCATTCAGATACAACTGCTTCGTAAGTACATAATATGATGTATCAATTGTTTGACAAAATTATACATATACCAACTATCGCTGCTTTTAACTTGGATTGAATCGATTTAAAAGTCAAAAATATATTTACATCTATTTTTCATCATCATTGATGTGATGATACATCATTGTTATTTTAGCCAATAATTTTGCTTATGTATATATACAGAGTGGGCCAAATAAAAGGAGCCACCCCGATATTTTTCAGTATTTATTAGATTTTAAGAAAATAAAAAAACAGGTCAATTTTTGATCTAAGGGGGACACATTTTTACGATACAAACACCTGTCATTTGTCAACTCCCTCCCTTCCACTTCCCCCACCCCTTATTTTTAAATAGGGAATAGGGATCGTGTGCCAGCTCATTTGAAAGGTTATTCAATTCTCTATTCAGTAATATCAACGTCGACTTAAAAATGTATACGTGTCCAAGAAAAATTATTTTGGATTAAATTAATTGACACAAAAAGAAGAACGTATGTAATTTATTTTACTCAGAACACATTCTACTGCTGACAGAAAACAGAAAAAAAATGTTTTTTGATAAATAGACACTTCTTTTTGCTTAATTTTAATGTTCAAGCTTCCACCCATCTGCCTCTTGGTAGGTTGAATATTGAATTTAAGCAACAAACAGTGTTTATTTATCAAATAAACATTTTTGTCTGTTTTTTATCAGCAGTAGAATGTATTTTAAGTTAAATAAATTACATACATTCTTCTTTTTGTTTAAATTAATTTAATTTAATATAATTTTTCTTGGACACCCTGTATAAATTTTTATGTCAATGTTGATATTACTGAATAGAGAATTGAATAACCTTTCAAATGAGCTAGCACACGACCCCTATTCCCTATTTAAAAATAAGGGGTGGGGGAAGTGGAAGGGAGGGAGTTGACAAATGACAGATGTTTGTACCGTAAAAATCCCCCTTAGATCAAAAATTGACCTGTTTTTTTATTTTCTTAAAATCTAATAAATACTGCCAAATATCGGGGTGGCTCCTTTTATTTGGCCCACTCTGTATATATATATATATATATATATATATATATATATATATATATATATATATATATATATATATATATTGATACATGTATCCATGTAACTTCCAAAGTAGATACTCGTAATACGTTGTCACTTCATATATACCGTTATGACTTCCGATTTCGGAAGTCACAACGTTTTGCCTAAATTTTTACGAATTTGGCTACTAGATGGTATTAGAAGGCTTATATCAAAAATTTCACTAGAAGTCACATCGTATCTAATATACTCATAAGATCAGATTTTAGTACGACGGTATATCATCAGCGCTAGTGTCGCTCCCGTACGAGAATGCACGTGATATACACAACGCGTAGGGACTTCCGTATACCACACCGCTCGTTGTGACTTCCGTTATTTGGCAACGCTGTGCAAACGTTCCCAGACGCCAGACATTTCATTGTTATAGATTTGCGGTCGTAGTATTTTGTGCAGCTGTTATTTAAATATGAGTAATAGCAGATCTGATTTACTTTCATAGTTAGCGTTAAATTAAATATATTATCTCTATAATTAGTATATTATACATGTACAAAATTCAAAGTGTCCATTAAATAATATAAATTATTTTTTAAAAACCTTATTAAAAAATAAATTTAGGTAAGTATTTTCATTTCACGAAATTGCCAAAAATCGCGTATATGTATTTTGGACCTAGGCTGAAAAGTCAATTTTAGTGATTGTTACTTCGGAAGTAAGTAAAAGTATAAAAACACAAAAAAATTGAAACAATGAATTAAAAGTGATAAATAGCTCTAATAAAGTAATAAATTCTAGTAATAATATGAAATACAGTAAACTCTCTCTTAACAGACACCTCCCTTTGCCGGGCACCTCCGCTATATGGACGGTTTTTCAAACAAAAATAATTCGGCGATATATGAACCTGTACCCTTCAACTGACAACTGACACTCAACACCGGACGTTGACAGTAAAAATGATGTGTAAATGCGGATCTTCTTCTTCTTCTTATGCCGTCTTCTAACCAAGGTTGGCGATCACCTTTTTAAACGCTTCTCTGTCTTTTGCAAAGTGAAATATCTGTTCAACACTGAGGTTAGTCCAATCTCTGATATTCCTCAGCCAAGATTTCTTCTTTCTTCCCAAAACTTTTTCCCCGCTACTCTTCCTTGCATGATGACGTGTAGCAGAGAGTATTTATAGTTACGAAGTATGTGGCCCAGATACGATGTTTTTCTTATTTTAATTGTGTTCATAAACTTCCTGCCATGTCCAATTCTTCTTAACAATTCTTCGTTTGAGACTTTTGCAGTCCAAGGAATTTTCAGAATAAGCCTATACAGCCACATCTCGAATGCCTCCAATTTTTTTACGGATTGTGCTTTTAGAGTCCAAGCTTCTACCCCATATAGTAGTTGCGACCAAACATAACATTCGACGAACCTCAATCTAATGTCCATACTCAATTTCTTATTTGTAAACATTAACTTGAATTTTATAAATCCTTTTTGAGCTACAGTGGAACCTCGATAACTCGGATTAATCGGGACCGCGGCCGATCCGGGTTATCGAAAATCCGAGATAGCCGGAGAATATGGTAAAAATTAATAAAATACAGTATACTTACAGATAAACTCCGTTAGAATTGAAATAACATGAAATATATTTATAAATATGCACAGTACTTACTCATTAATTACTAAAAAAAACACCAAACACAAACGTAAGCAAACAACAATACAAGACACACAATACAGTCACAACGATGTAATGTTATTTAAGAACAGTGAAAACTAAATACCATTGTTTATAAAAGAATTTTTTAAATAGTCTTTCCTAAACAATGCTGACAGTTTGAAATAAAAAGGAATAGGTACTACAGACAGGTGGCTGTTGTTTCTGCAGCGTGTGCTATGAGTCATTTTTAATATCGTATAGTTCAAATTACACACATACACATTATCTCTCAAATATTATATTACATACATTTTTATTGTTGAAAGGTTTGTCTGATAATTAACTATTTTGATGGGAAATAAGCCACAATTAAATTGAAAAATACAAAATATTGAAAATCAAAATGTTTATCTGATGAAAATCGGTCCGGGTTAGCCGGACTTCCGGGTTATCGGGGGCCGACTTATTGGGGTTCCACTGTATTTCTATTCTCACCTTTATTTCCTCATCTTGATCTAATTGTGAATTTATAACTGCTCCTAGGTATTTATACCTCTCGGTTCTTTCTATCGGTTTACCTCCAATGTCAGATGTATGTTGTCAACAGGGTTTTTTGAGATCACCATTAATGTGGTTTTATTTATATTCATTGTTAGTCCCATCTTTTTGCTTTCTCTGTTAATGATATATAGGAGAATTTGTAAATTGTCTATATTCTCTGCCATGATTGCGGTATCGTCTGCAAATCTTATGTTATTAATGATGCTCCCTCCAATCCTTACACCTTCAATTCTTTCCCATAGTGCCTCCTGAAATATTAGTTGGGAGTACACATTGAATAATTGTGGCGACAGCACCCATCCGTGCACGACAGCACGTATCCGCAAATGTGGATAGTAAATATAAAATGAAGAACTTTTTCCAAATATTTTACGATATAAAACTACATTTTTTATTATTTATTAAGCTCAATATTCCTTGTTGGCCTAGGAATAAAACGTTTACATTTCTGACTACATTTTATTTTAGTCTTATAAATTTTATATAATTACAATTCAGTCCATTTATACAATCTTTCACCACCTACTTCCCTCTCCTTCAGTTCAATGCTAGTTGTTTCCATCTCTCAATGTTACTTTTCTTCAGGTCTTCGTACACACTGTCCTCCCATCTTTCTCTTGGCCTGCCTTTCCTTCTCTTTTGTTATGGTCTACGTAAGAGTACCATTTTGGCATTCTTTTACTTCTCATTCTTTCGATTTGCCCCAAATATTATTCTCTGTGCTTTGATCGTCATCGTTATCGTTGGCTCTTTATACAGTTCTTCCAGTTCTTTCTTGGTTCTTCTTCTCCACTGATCTATTTTCGCACCTCCATATTATATTGCTCTTAGCATTTTTCTCTGCAATCTTTCTAAAAGGTCTGTTTCTGACTTTTCAGCACCCATGTTTCGCATGCTTTGCGTATGATACTGTAGGTCATTTTTTATCGTTTCAAATTGATACATAGCCCGATCTGACCCAAAAAAAAATAAAGGAAGGATGAAAATTTGGGAATAGGTAGTTGAAATTGTCTATTATTATATAAGAAAAAGTTAACTACTCTACACACCCTCCATTTTACAAAAATGGAGGGGAATACCCCTTCTCGGGGGTGAAAAATATAGAGTTATTTGCGAGTGAATATATTCATTTTTAACAACAAAAAACATGTTTTAGACGGTTTTTCGCAAATAACTCAAAAAGTAAGTATTTTATCGAAGAAGATATTCTTAGTAAAAATATAGCTTATAAATAGTGAAAAGAATGGAGTACGCATGAAATCTGTATACCCAGTAGAAGCGGAGTTGTAACTAATGAAAAGTAGGTCCTTATTCGCCCAATTCCAAATCGAATATTTTAAAGTGAAATAACCAAAAAACGGAGAACTTTCCGGGGAAAACTTATTAAAAATTTTTTTAAAGTGTTTAAAAACAGGTTTATTTTTGTTTTTTTTTTAACTTCTAACATTAAAAGTAAGTGAGTTACGCTCAAAATATTTTTGCTCCCTTTTATATTTTGGTAAAAACAATCGCGAAAATCACCCCCTAATTAGCATCCCAAATAAAATGAATCGTTACTGCTTCACAAGGTATTTTGTTTATGTATTCTTTATAATGATCTATAAGTTTTATTGCTTCAAACTGTTCAATTTTGAAAAAAATTGGTTTTAAAATAAAACATTTTTCTGATTTTGAAAAAAATTCCTTTTTTTTTTCAAAATAACTGAAAAATTATTAGTAATACCAAAAACCTCAAACAGTAATAAAATGTACGTTTTGCTTTTCTGATTATTTTGGATTTTTTGTTTTCCTGGTAGACAAAAATTGGTTATGCTAAGACTGTTCAAAATTTGCATACACTCGTGATTAGTGACTTGTTCAAGCCATTTTAACTAAAGCCATTTCAAAAAGAAGCACTTTGAACCGATGAAACTTACAGATCATATAAAGAATACATAAGAAAAGTAAAGTGTGAAGCGGTAACGATTAAATTTATTTGAGATGCTAATTAGGGGGTGACTTTCGCGATTTTTATACCAAAAAATAAAAAGGGTTGAGCCCTTTTATTTGCGTACCAATATTTTGAGCCTAACTCACTTACTTTTAACGTTAAAAGTTCTTTTAAAAAACAAAAATAAACCTTTTTTTAAACACTTTAAAAAAGTTGTAATTAATTTTCCCTGAAAAGTGCTCCGTTTTTTGGTTATTTCACGTCGAAACATTTGATTTGAAATTTGACGAAGAAGGACCTACTCCTCATTAGCTACAACTCTGCTTCTTCTGGGTCAACAGACTTCATGTGTACACCATTTGTTTCACTTTTTTATAAGCTATATTTTTGCTAAGAATACATTTTTCGATAAAATACTTACTTTTTGAGTTACTTGCGAAAAACCGTTCATAAGCATAAAAATGAACATATTCACTTGCAAATAACTCGAAAAGTATTGACTTAGTGAAAAAACTCTATAGAACAAAAGTTGCTTAAAATTAGTTATTTTATCCAATTCCGGACTTATTTTGAATGTATATTTTCAACCCCAAGAAGGGTGTATTCCCCTCCATTTTTGTAAAATGGAGGAGATGTAGAATTGTAAACATTTTCTTATATAATAATAGACAATTTCAACTACCTATTCCCAAATTTTCATCCTTAATTTATTTTTTGGAGGTTTTCGATAAGTTTTGTATTCCTTGATCGGGCAACAGATCTTTACACGAGTGATATTTGATATTAGGTATGAATACTGTTTACGCTATATTAATTATGTAATACAAATCTGTTCACATCTTTTAACTGTTAGCAACGCAAGCAAAATTTTAATGTGTATGTCGATCCATGAAAGAATTGCTGACCCCATTATTACTCTGATAATAAATACCTCGATAAATTTTTGTGTTTTGACTGAAATATGAATCTTAACTTAATTGTCGAATGAAGATATTTGAGTTCAATAGACGTCATTGTATTAATTTGTAGGTCTTAGCGTTTTGGTAAAAATTTCGTAAATTATTTTCGGATTAAATTTCACAATAAATTTTGTGCATGATCTGAGCCATCAACCTATATGTACATATAATTAAAGTAACTGAAATAATTTTAGTTATTAAAGTTATTAAAAATTTTAAATTAACATATTCATTGTTGTTCTGAAGCTATTTCCTTGTGGCATTTTTATATTTGTCGTTGTCAAAATACAAAATATTACTCTAGTAATACATTGTTACTCTACTAATATTTATTTTGATGACACCCGACTTGGGCGTCGAAACGTTAATGAAATAACTTTTTTTAGTAAAATTGTGGCTTATTTCTCATTAAAAATAATTAATTATATCATATTTATTTTTCCCTTAAACGGACGCCTGCCTTAAACGGACAGATTATGCGGATCAACTACTGTCCATCCAAGGGAGAGTTCACTCTATAATAGAATAATTGTATCTAATTATTAAAAGTTTTTTGCTTTAAACGTGTGCAGAAATACATCATATTAACAGAGCTCGGAAAATTCTTAATTTTCTCCCTGTCTTATCCCATTGCCAGCTTCAATTGGGTCAGTTAGTTCTTTATCTACTTTTACTCTGATCGTGTTGTTCTGATAGATATTTTCGATCGTTTTAATTATTCCTAGAGGTACCTCTCTTGCGTACAATAAATGGATAACGTCTTTTAATTTGACTCTGTCAAATTCCTTTTTAAAATCGACGAAACATAAGTATGCCGGTTTGTTGTATTCTACTGATTTCTCTTGAATCTGCCTCATTATAAATATAGCGTCAATACATGATCTTCCCGACCTAAAACCTTGTTGTTCTTCTGCTAATCTTATAATTGTATTCAGTGTGTTTGTTATCACTTAGTGTTGTGTTTAATAAATTAATTCCTCTGTAATTCTCCGGGGGTCCGAATTACAGACTCATATTCATTCACAGAATTATGTTCATTAATAGCTGTAATTGACTAATGCATAGTTTTAATTATTGTAACAATTATTATTACAGTTAAACTATATAATATTAATGATATTTTATATATAGAATGAAGCCGTTTAACCAATTAACCAATTAAACCAATTAACCAATTTCGATTTCCAATGCGAAAATGACATGTAATGAGAAATCAAGAACGTTACCGCCTTCTCCAACGGATTTTTCAAGGGAAGGTAAGTGGTAAAAGAGGACGTGGTAAAAGTGGTAAACTTTACGAACGTGGTATAACATGACTACCACTGAACTGTCCCGCGCTGCGGTAAACAAAGTCAAGATAGCCATGATGATCGCCAACATCCTGAACGGGTAGGCACTTTAAAAAGAAGACATTCTTATTGGAACGCTAGATACCAATGAATTCCATTGCCAAGTGTGAGACTCTAAGATAACAGATCACGCTCAAACTACGAGGTAAATTTGGCAGAAGAGACGTTGTGACTTCCAAAAACATGACAACATCGCTGGAAGTGACAACGCGACTTGAACTACCCTATTTACAGAAGCCACAACGTATTATGTCCGCTTCCGTATATACCTATATATATACAACATTGATTATGGTAAATCCTTTCCCCTCAATATGTAGATCTATCGTAGCACCCCCCCTCTTATCAAATATGCAATTTTAAAAAAATAATCTTAAGTAGAAAAGGTGGAGGCCGGACAGCCTCATCTGTATACCGGAAGTCACAACTTAACGTGCATCTATATATATATATATATATATATATATATATATATATATATATATATATATATATATATATATATATATATATATATAAAACAGATGAAATAGAGAATGTGGAAAAATCCCCTTACGAACAATTCACACATCCACCACTTCGGGTTGGGAAAAATTTTTTGAATAGAATCAAAGATCCAAACACCAGTTCTTAGAAATGTGTTTCGCCCTCTTCAACCTTTCTGGGCTTATCAATAAAGATGAGAGGTTGAATATCTTTAGACACATTCTAATCAAAAAACAACATTCGAGACCTAGACATAGAAGGTGCGTAAATCTACGGCAAGTCCGACAATGACAGTCTCAAGTTTTAATTCCCTAATTACTTAAAGTAAGTAAAATATATGTTTAAAAACATGAGATGTAGATCCTTGAAACACACTCCGTGATCAAAAGATCCAAGGTTAATGGTTTGACGACCACTCGTACGAAATCAAACAGATGAAATAGAGAATGTGGAAAAATCCCCTTATGAACAATTCACACATCCACCACTTCGGGTTGGGAAAAATTTTTTGAATAGAATCAAAGATCCAAACACCAGTTCTTAGAAATGTGTTTCGCCCTCTTCAACCTCTCTGGGCTTATCAATAAAGATGAGAGGTTGAATATCTTTAGACACATTCTAATCAAAAAACAACATTGAAGAGGGCGAAACACATTTCTAAGAACTGGTGTTTGGATCTTTGATTCTATTCAAAAAATTTTTCCCAACCCGAAGTGCTGGATGTGTGAATTGTTCGTAAGGGGATTTTTCCACATTCTCTATTTCATCTGTTTGATTTCGTACGAGTGGTCGTCAAACCATTAACCTTGGATCTTTTGATCACTGAGTGTGTTTCAAGGATCTACATCTCATGTTTTTAAACATATATTTTACTTACTTTAAGTAATTAGGGAATTAAAACTTGAGACTGTCATTGTCGGACTTGCCGTAGATTTACGCACCTTCTATGTCTAGGTCTCGAATGTTGTTTTTTGATTAGAATGTGTCTAAAGATATTCAACCTCTCATCTTTATTGATAAGCCCAGAGAGGTTGAAGAGGGCGAAACACATTTCTAAGAACTGGTGTTTGGATCTTTGATTCTATTCAAAAAATTTTTCCCAACCCGAAGTGGTGGATGTGTGAATTGTTCGTAAGGGGATTTTTCCACATTCTCTATTTCATCTGTTTGATTTCGTACGAGTGGTCGTCAAACCATTAACCTTGGATCTTTTGATCACTGAGTGTGTTTCAAGGATCTACATCTCATGTTTTTAAATATATATATATATATATATATATATATATATATATATATATATATATATTCAAGAGCTATATACAGAGAGAGTCTGTAAAGTGGAATAAATTCAATATCTCAAATACTAATTGTTTTTTTGGAAAATGCTCAGACCCGTCGATTAGTATTTCAAATTGTCCTTTTTGACATTCAATAAAAATGTATACAGGGTGTCCCAATGGCAACACTGACATTTTGATAGCTAATTTGATAGGGTTTGTAAAGTTATACATAACTGCAAAATATCAAATTTTTATTCTCTACCATTTACAAGATAATAAAAAATAACAAAGTTATATCTGTAATTTGGAATATATTCAATAATTAAAATACTAACTGTTTTTTTGAAAAATGCTCAGACCCGTCGATTAGTATATCAAATTGTCATTTTTGACATATAATAATAATGTATACAGGGTGTCCCAATTTAGAGATATGACGTCATCGTTGATTTTCTTAAATGGCAACACTATCATTTTGATAGCTATTTTGATAGCGTGTGTAAAGTTATACACATCTGAAAAATTTCAAAATTTTATTCCCTACCATTTACAAGATAATAAAAAATAACAAAGTTATGAAGAACAAGAAGTAATCAAATAATAATTGAATTTATTTATTTCAATTAAGCAAATGCTCATAACGTTGCCCATTGACAATTTGACAATAATTGAGGGCAACATTATGAGTTTTTGCTTAATTTATTGAAATAATTAAATTCAATTATTAGTTGATTACTTCTTTTTCATAACTTTGTTATTTTTTATTATCATCTAAATGGTAGAGAATACAAATTTGAAATTTTGCAGTTGTGTATAACTTTACACACCCTATCAAAATAGCTATCAAAATGACAGTGTTGCCATTTAAGAAAATCAACGATGACGTCATATCTCTAAATTGGGACACCCTGTATACATTATTATTATATGTCAAAAAGGACAATTTGATATACTAATCGACGGGTCTGAGAATTTTTCAAAAAAACAGTTAGTATTTTAATTATTGAATATATTCCAAATTACAGATATACATTTGTTATTTTCTATTATCTTGTAAATGGTAGAGAATAAAAATTTGATATTTTGCAGTTATGTATAACTTTACAAACCCTATCAAATTAGCTATCAAAATGACAGTGTTGCCATTTAAGAAACTCGACGATGACGTCATATCTCTAAATTGGGACACCCTGTATACATTATTATTGAATGTCAAAAAGGACAATTTGAAATACTAATCGACGGGTCTGAGCATTTTCCAAAAAAACAATTAGTATTTGAGATATTGAATTTATTCCACTTTACAGACTCTCTCTGTATATATATATATATATATATATATATATATATATATATATATATATATATATATATATATATATATATATATATATATATATATATATATATATATATATATATATATATATGTATATATATACATCCTACTATCAATTTGGCATCGTCTTGCAAAGTGGCATCTGTATATCGATGCCACTTTACACTACCTTAATAACTTTATTCCTGTACTTGCTACCAGAAGTCTAATCAGCTCGGTAGTTAGAGATTTGATTCCTTGATGTTACTTTAATATATCAGCTTTCCTTGTTTACCTCTTACTAAGTTATATAAGTTTATTCCATAAAATGTTTGAGTCCAAAATGATCGTACAGTGAAAATATTATATACATTTAGTTCAGTGTTTTACCGTTTTGTCGCTGCCGTTATATACATGAAAACGTATATCCCACTTTCATTATCAATCATTTTGGCATCAGAAATTTGGCATCACTGTTGAATACAATATTATTCACAACGAAAAATAGACAATTTGAGAATGTATATATTATTTTCATAAAGAAATCAGTCTGGCATCATGTTTTATTGTTTTCACCCAATTTTGAAAAAATGTGAAAACTTTGTATTATCCACGTCCGTCTGTCCGTCTGTCTGTAACCACAACTCCTCCGTCAATATACCAGCTAGAATGACAAATGAGGTATCAAATGAAAGCTGATAATCCAAGGATGGTACTAAAGGTGAGATATTTGACCTTGGCGGTCTGTCCGTCGGTCTTTACGACCGCGAATATAACTCCTCCATCATTATACCAGGTAGAATGACAAATGAGGTGTCAAATGAAAGCATATAATCCAAGGATGGTACTAACGGTGAGATATTTGACCTAGGCTGTCTTTCCGTCGGTCCCTCCGACCGCAAATATAACTCCTCCGTCATTATACCAGGTAGAATGACAAATGAGGTGTCAAAAGAAAGCTTATAATACAAGGATGGTACTAAAGGTCAGATATTTGACTTAGGCGGTCTGTGACTCGGTCCCTCCGACCGCGAATATAACTTATCCGTCATTATACCAGGTAGAATGACAAATGAGGTGTCAAATGAAAGCTGATAATCCTAGGATGGTACTAAAGGTGAGATATTTGACCTAGGCTGTCTTTCCGTCGGTCCCTCCGACCGCGAATATAACTCCTCCGTCATTATACCAGGTAGAATGACAAATGAGGTGTCAAAAGAAAGCTTATAATACAAGGATGGTACTAAAGGTGAGATATTTAACTTAGGCGATCTGTGCGCCGGTCTCTCCGACCGCCAATATAACTCCTCCATCATTATACCAGGTAGAATGACAAATGAGGTGTCAAATGAAAGCTTATATTCCAAGGATGGTAATAAAGGTGAGATATTTGACCTAGGCAGTCTTTCCGACGGTCCGTACGACCGGGAATATAACTCCTCCGTCATTATACCATGTAGAATGAGAAATGAGGTGTCAAATGAAGGCTGATATTCCAAGGATGGTACTAAAGGTGAGATATTTGACCTACATGGTCTGTCCGTCGGTCCGTCCGACCGCTAGTATAACTCCTCAATCATTATACCAGGTAGAATGATAAATGAGGTGTCAAATGAAAGCTTATAATCCAAGGATGGTACTAAAGGTGAGATATTTGGCCTAGGCAATCTTTCTGTCGGTCCGTACGACCGCGAATATAACTTCTCCGTCATTATACCAGGTAGAATGACAAATGAGGTGTCAAATGAAAGCTTATATTCCAAGGATGGTACTAAAGGTGAGATATTTGACCCAGGCTGTCTTTCCGTCGGTCCGTACGACCGCGCATATAACCCCTCCGTCGTTATACCAGGTAGAATGACAAATGAGGTGTCAAATGAAAGCTGATAATCCAATGATAGTACTACAGGTGAGCGGTTTGACCTAGGCTGTCTTTCCGCCGGTCCGTACGACCGCGACTATAACTTCTGCGTCTTTATACCAAGTAGAATGACAAATGAGGTGTCAAATGAAAGCTGATAATCCAATGATGGTACTACAGGTGAGCGATTTGACCTAAGCTGTCTTTCCGCCGGTCCGTACGACCGCGACTATAACTTCTGCGTCTTTATACCAAGTAGAATGATAAATAAGGTGTCAAATGAAAGCTTATAATCCAAGGATGGTACTAAAAGTGAGATATTTGGCCTAGACAATCTTTCTGTCGGTCCGTACGACCGCGAATATAACTTCTCCGTCATTATACCAGGTAGAACGACAAATAAGGTGTCAAATGTAAGCTGGTAATACAAGGATGGTACTAAAGGTGAGATATTTGACCTAGGCGGTCTGTCGGTGGGTCCGTCCGACCGCGAATGTAACTCCTTTATCATTATACCAGCTATAATAATAAATGAGGTGTCAAATGAAAGCTTATAATCCAAGGATGGTACTAAAGGTGAGATATTTGAGCTGGGTACTCTTTCTGTCGGTCCGTACGACCGCCAATATAACTCCTCCGCCATTATACCGGGTAGAATGACAAATGAGGTGTCAAATAAAAGCTTGTGGGTGAAAACCTAGGACTTACGAAGTCCAATTTAAAAATAGGGCATATCAGAGATATGCCTTAGACATCAAAGAAGACAATGACACAGAAAAATCAAACAAGCAATATGTCAAAAGGGCCTTAGTTATGTATCTTCGGTCCTGTTGGTCCAATCGTGATGTATAGCACATCAAATGATAGGATTTGACAAACAGAATACAATGAGAGAAAAATCAAATACAACCTCATGTCAAAAGGGCCTTAGAAGCGTATCTTCGGTCCTATAAGACCAATCGTGACGTACGGCATCTCAAATAATAGGACTTGACAAATAAAATACAATGACACAGAAAAATCAAATACAGCAACAAGTCAAAAGGGCCCTAGTTATGTATATCTAGTCCTATTGGTCCAATTGTGACGTACAGCAGCTCAAATGGTAGGGTTTAATGAACAGAATACAATGACACAGAAAAATCAAATACAGCAATATGTCAAAAGGGCCTTATTTACGTATCTTCGCTCCTATTGGTCCAATCGTGGCGTACAGCACCTAAAATAACTGGATTTGACTAATATAATACAATGACGTATGAAAATCAATTACAGCATCATGTCAAAAGGGCCTTAGTCTTGTATCTACGGTTCTATTGGTTCAATCGTGACGTACAGCGTCTGAAATGATGGGATTTAACTGGCAGAATAAGATGGTGTAGACAAATGAAAATGACGGCATGTAATAACACTTTAAAATTGTAGAAATAAAATGGATTAACACACATGGTATGACATATTAGGTGAGAGTATTTAACAAATAGAATACGATTACATACGTCCAGTTTTTGACAAGCGACTTCTCTACATATGATAAACGCGAAAGGGCCTCAACGTTCACTGCTCGACATAGGCCTCCCGTTCACTGCGTATACCCACTGCTTTCTGACGCTGTGACTTGAGAGGATAGGATTTAACGAATAAAACGACAAAGAAGACTAAACAAGGCAGCTCACGGGAAAAACACAACTGTCCGTTTTATACTCTACAGGGAAGCATCAAATATTCAACGTTAGAATATATTAGAGTATAACGGTATGATAAATCTTTTTCTTCTTTTTTTGATTTAGTGCATTCCGTACGTTTTTTAAACATAATCAGGAGAAGTTGTTGAATTTCTGAAGTCTATAAAAGAATTTCTTAACAAACCTTTTTTTAATTGTGTTATGGATTATTTTTAAGAATGTGTTTAAAAGGCAGTTCGCAGGCTTATTGTTCAATGGGCTTATCACTTTCAAGCGCCTGTCTTTTTTGTAGGACTATTAATTGTTACTTGTGATTTCAACCATTCTAGCGGGGCAATGCCTTTTCTATAACTGAAATGAATATTGTTATCCATTTAATTTTTTTCCTCAATTAATTGAATGCCTCCTACTGGTGTTTGGTCTAAGCTTACCGCTTTTCCCCATTTAAGCTAAACTGCTCGTCAAAAGTTAGGGATATAGAAAATTATGCTCATTTTCATAGCTAATTTTTTCGAGAACAGATTAACGGATTCCACTATTTTTTTTTAATATTTTAGATTTTTCTTTAGTATTTACACAGTTGTGCAAAGGTTTACACAAACTTCTTTTTTGTACTTATACCGAGTGGTAGGTATAAGTACAGAAAAGAAGTTTGAGTAAACCTCTTGATAGGTATTAGTTACGTATCTTCACTCCCATTGGTCCCAACGTGTCGTACGGCGGCTCAAATCATTGGAATCAGCCAACAGAATACAATGACTAGGGAGCGGATTTATATGCGATCAATTTTGATGAAATATTCGCATATATATGCGGTAAAAAATTACGAAATATGCGCAAGATATGCACAAAAATTCAAAAAATGCGCATTTCGGGAAACCACAAATTTTCTGTCTTATTTAGTAATCTTATTTATTATTTTTCAAATAAAATCATTTTTTATATATGCAATTTATTCACAGTTTTTACAAAAACTGCTACCAATAGTTACCTATTTAAAATAAAACAACAATATCACTATAAATATATCTTCGATTATAATTCACTACAATGTGTTTTTCCAAATTCTTTACGAGGAAACATATTCTTTGATCAGACAAAATATTTTTATAACTTGAAAAACTCCTTTCAACATCGATAATTGGTGCGTATTTAAAATAACTTGTTAATTTCCGTTAGAAAATCGTAAAACTTTGGCTAAAGGTGTAAATTCTCTTAACAATAGAGGATTTAAAAAATCACCAGAATTATAGGTAGGTACCTACCCTAATAGCACAAGGACGTCCAATGGACGTCCTTCACGGACTTTAGGGACGTCCATTGGACGTCCGTTTTCGTCCGAGGAACGTCCTTTATACGTCCTATTTTGGTCCAAATGTCGCGCTACCGAACGTCCATTGGACGTCCATCTAATGTCCGAGGGGACATATATTGGATCTTAATCTGACGTAAATTGGACCTTAATCGGACGTCCTAGGGGACGTAAATTGGACCCTAATCGGACGTAAATTGGACCTTAATCGGACGTAAATTGAACCTTAATCGGACGTAAATTGGACCTTAATCGGACGTAAATTGAACCTTAATCGGACGTAAATTGGACTTTAATCGGACGTAAATTGGACCTTAATCGGACGTAAATGGGACCTTAATTGGACGTAAATTGGACCTTAATCGGAGTAAATTGGATCTTAATCGGACGTCTTAGGGGACGTGCATTGGACCTTAACAGGACGTCCAATTTTGGTCCAAATTCCACGTTGCCAAACGCCCAATGGAGGTCCACCTAACGTCCGAAGGGACGTTCGGTGGACGTCAATTGGGCCTTCATAGGACGTCCCAGTTTGGTCCAATGTATTGCTGCCGATCATCCATCTAACGTCCTGGGAGGACGTTCGGTGGACGTCTAGAGACGATATTTATACCTGTGGAGAATGTATTGTGGGAAAAAAAATATATTTTTTAAGGAACTTATATTACATCTTATATTAATTTACAATTATTGGATATTAGATTATTTACATTAAATTATAATTACATTTCTCCAAGAAATTAACGCACCACCATAAAAATGGGCCATTTTTGATGTCTCGAATTTCCTAAAGCCATTGTCCCATCTAAGTGATTTTTTTAATAATATTATAGCCTAGGCTATATGGGCTACCTCCATAAGCTTGTCATGCACGGGGAGCTATACTGTAATAATATTATATCACATCGCTGAGGGAACTCTACATTACATATACTTTTCGAATCAAAACTTTTATTCTCTTAATATTATTACTTAAAAAATATATACTACATTCGTCTCGCTAAACTCGAAAAATAACTTATAAACCATAAAAATCTCCAAAAATATAAATGACATAAATGAGAATTGGCACAATTATTATTATGGTTTTAAGTTGATTTTTCGGATTTAACTACAATATTATGCAAAAAATTATGTTATATCGCAGATTTAAAATGGGTTTATCTCGAAAACAGTTATATTAAGTTTAGCGAGATGATTGTAGTACACTTTTTTTAAGTAAAAATATTAAGAGAATAAAAGTAGACTGGTGCGCAGTCTGATTTTTGCATAAGAGTTTAATGAAATGGTAACAAATCAATTGGAAGTTCTGTCCGACAAAATACATGGAACGTTTTCGGTAGTCTGATGTTCCAAGTTTTTAACCTGTTCCACAATTAAAACTTCCCCGGTTCCAGTATTCCCGTACATCAAAGTTTGTCCGACTAGACACCGTGAAGCTATTAACAAATTTTCAGCTTGCTGTTAATCAACTTTTTTTATTACGCGGGATCCAGGTCTATAAATGAATACAATAAATAAGTAGGTAGGTACATATTATACACTTATTTATACGAGTACAATTAATAGTAGAGCTGGTTTTTGGGATGTTACAAGCAGCATTTGCATTTCCACAGAGATACTTATGACAGAAATAATAAAATACCGAGACGGACTATTATTATAATAATTTACAATAGGACCCGACCGACGGCCGACGCTATAGGGACAGGTAAAATTTATGACTGAACAATGCACCGAGCATCGATACAAGCAATATGTACCGGTCGAAGGTTATTTTTTATTGTGCCAAATGGACGTATATAGTACCTACCTTTAAAAATCGAATACACAAATTAAAAGATATTTAACAACCATAAAGATTTGTCAAACTCTATCACCGACTTCATGAAAACAAGTATTACTACATTCTTTGATGGTTTTTGCTGTAAATTTTAAAGGATTGACATGAAATTTGGCATACGCATAGCTAACATGCCAAAGAAAAAAAGTGATATTGTGCCAATGTGTGCTATTGCCCTGGGGTGAGTTTCACTCTTTCTCTGGGGTGAAAAACGTTCAAAATAAGTCCGGACTTCGATAAACTGATTAATATTAAGCAACCTTTATTCCATACTTACAAAGTATGTGTACTTACAAATTAGTATGTGAATTTGGGGGGTGAGTTTCACCCCGAGGAGGGGTGATATACAAAATATAGATAGATACACAAAAGATATACAAAAATGTTTCAAAACATCGAAAAAATGTGGTAAAATGCAAATATACATATCATATTATGATAAAATTGCGATTTTGGCGATTTGCCTTTTTGGATAGAATGATGATGATGTTGATTAGGATAAAACTGCGAAGAATTTTTTTATCGAAATATAGTAAAAAATATGAAAAATATACCAAAAAGCTTGAAAAAATATGTAAGTATGTAAGGAAAAACATAAATAATTAAATAAACTTTTGACAACACAACACAAAAGTTTGAAACACTCACTATTGGGATTGGTTGTCCTGGCTTGTGATTTTCTTCTTTGCAGATGACGCTCACGGATCGATGTCAATGTCCAACGGACGTCCGAGCACGGACGTCCAATGGACGTCCAAAGGACGTTCATATTTATTCAACACGTAAGTACGTCCAACGTCGGACGTCCGAAGGACGTTCATTTATAGTCCATCCGCATTAGGACTAAAACTGGACCTATTTTGGGCACACGTACGCTCAACTTCAAAAAGATGCTCTCAATATTCATCTGTAGTAAGGATACATTGATAAAAATTATATTTTTGCTTATTAGAATTAACCACCAAACTTCTATCATCTTGGTAACGGGAATAATAAAACATTATAAAGTCCACTTTACATCAACAATAATTGAACAAGAAATTGACGACAAGTTATTCAAGGTCAAATTTGGCTTATACAAAACACAATTCTACTTCCAATTTTGCCGTGAATAAACAGAAAATAAAGAAATTTGACAAAATAAAACATATCCAATTGTTCTATTTCATCAAATTCCTTCATTTTCTTTTACAAATCATACATTTTGTACTCGTCAAATTTGGCCTTGAATAACTTAGTCAATTTCTTGTTCAATTTATTGTTGATGTAGAGTGGACATAACGAATAATTTACCGATCAGATTTTCACACTTTACATAAAAATAAAAACATGTATTAGATATTAAACTACATATACAGTTTTGAATTAAATATGATTTATAATCTTTTCCATTTAAACTATTTTATTAACATAATTAAGTTAATATTTTATTAAATAATTTTGCTGTTTAATCCCCTTATTGGTAGAATATGTCCAATATGGACGATTGCAAAAGGTCCGTATTTCGTCCGAGTACGGACGTCCAAAGGACGTTCATATTTATTCCACCCGAAGGACGTCCAACACCGGACGTCCGAAGGACGTACATATTTAGTCCACCCGAAGGACGTCCAACGCCGGACGTCCAAAGGACGTACATATTTAGTCCACCTGAAGGACGTCCAACGCCGGACGTCCAACGCCGGACGTCCAAAGGACGTACATATTTAGTACACCCGAAGTACGTCCAGCGTCGGACGTCCAAAGGACGTCCGTTTATGGTCCATGGACGTTAGGACCAAAAATTGACCTATTTTGGACGTCCAAAGGACGTCGTGTGCTATTAGGGTATTAAATATAACAAAAGTATATAAAATTCGGATTTCCGGGTAAAACATCCTTCGTCATTTTAACATCCTACAATCATTTCATAACGGCGGCGTATTATCCTATAAGTACTTTGTGTAGAGATCGTTTATTTTCTAAGAAAAAATGAAAGGCGGTTAATGAGCTGTCTCTCTTGGTTCTCGAATTAATACAGACCACAGCCTGTGCGTGGAAATATTTTGTCGAATTAAAAAATTTAAATTTTGTTTTGGACTAATGAAATAAAACATTTTAGTAGTTCCAAAATGACACAAAATCTAGGCATCGGATAAAAAAGTTTATTTGAAGAAAGTGTATTTTTTTGTTCTTCTTAATGGCGGTACAGGCTCGTTTTTTTAATATTGTATTTAATTACAGAATAATTTTCAAATATTACCTAATATATTTTTCAAATTGGGCTCTGTACCGCCATTCTTTATTATATTACGGATACGTGTGCCAAATATCTTGAAAAAATATTCAAAATTACAGCCGCAATCTTGGAACGCGTTTTGGCTACCTGTTGATCGCTACTGTATCACCTTAAACAATTTTTTAAACAAATTCACAAAAATAATTTTTTCATTACGAACGATTTTTTAGATAAGTTGGGTTATTCTGAGCAAAAAAGGTATCTTGAGATTTTTCTCTAAAATTGATTTTTGTCGAGTTATATGGCCATTTTCGCATTTTTCAGGTTTTAAATCGCGTATAACTCGACAACAATCAATTTTAGAGAAAATTGACAAGAGACCTTTTTTGTTCAGAATGTCCAAAATTATCTAAAAAAAAATTGTTCAAAGTGAAAAAATTATTTTTGTGGATTTGTTTAAAAAATTGTTTAAACAATTTTTCGACCACGGCACCTTGTGAATATGTTATAAGGACCTCTTTTTGAGTAAGTTTGTGCAAAAAAATCGAATCGGAATAAGTTCACTAACAGGGGCGACGATAAATCCGGGACTATAGCGCTAATTATTAATAATTAAAAATAACAGCTTTGTAATAAAATAATGACAAAAATCTCTTAAGGACCTTGAAGCAAGGGTTTGAAACTTGATCTGCTCACTTTTTAATTTCATAATAATAACTTTTAATCGAGTTATTAAGACTTAAAAATGGCCATTTTCGCATTTTTCAAATTTTTAATCGCATATAACTCGACAACAATCAATTTTAAACCAAAATGGCAAGATGCCTTTTTTGCCCAGAATGACACAAGTTATCTAAAAAAAAATTGTTCGAAATGAAAAAATTGTTTTTGTGAATTTGTTTCAAAAAAATTTTTTAAACAATTTTTCGACCAATGCACCGCCCTGCACCCTTTGGATATGTTATAAGGACCTCTTTTTGAGTAAGATTGTGCAAAAAAATCGAATCGGAATAATTTCGCTAGCGGGGGCGACGATACTGCCCGGTCTACTTTTGATGCTGATGGTGATAGAATAGATACTTTTTATATAACAAAAATAAAACTTTTTTTAAACTCTTTAAAAAATTTGTGGCGGGTTTTCCCCGAAAAGTGCGTTATTTTTTGGACATTTTACGTTGAACTAGTCGATTTGGAATTTGACGAATAAGAACCAACTTTTGATTAGCTCCAACTCTGTTTTTATTGTGTGTCCAGACTTCATACATACATCATTTTTTTTACTGTTTTATAAGCTTTATATTTGCTAGGAATAGTTTTTCGATCAAATACTTACTTTTTGATTTATTTGCGAAAAACCATCTAAAAACAAAAGTTACAAGGAATTTAATTAGTTTATCCACTTACGGACTTATTTGGACCTATATTTTTTCACACTCGAGAAGGGGGTGGTACTCATCCCCAGAAAAAAAGCACACACTGGCACTCTGATGTTCATTTCGCGAAATATCGCAGGGTTCGTATTTAAAATTTTTAATTTACTCCTCACCCCTTTCCGTGGGGGTTCGTTTTTGGTATCATTCGATAGACTTTTGAAAAATATTGAACACGCATTTTTTAGTTTTTCGATCTGACGTTCATTTCGCGAAATATTCGCTTTTTTGTGAAACTTTGTGACTCGCCCATCATTTCTTCAGATTTGGGAACACTTAATAATCGGAGGGGGCCAAGTCAGGAGAGTAAGCCGCATGAGAAAGTAATTAGAACCCCAACTCGAATTTTTGCTACTGTCACAACGCTCTTGTGAGTCGATGTATTGTCTTAGGTCTTGAGAACACTTTTTTCTTCTGCTTATGGAGTCGTTTTTCATTCATCACATACCGGAACTCACCACATAAATTTTGAAGACCCTGACATCAAAACTGTATTAAATTATATGTGATCTAAGTAAGTTAATGAAAAGTCAGAATAGATAGAGTAGAACACTTATAAAAAAAATTGTAACAAGCAATTGGACATCGTAAGTTCTAATTTTTCACAAAAAGTGACCGGAAGTTGAACCGGCAGTCGATATTTGAACCCTTCGTGTAACTTTTTGTCAGCTGATATGACGGATGAATTTTGTTCACCTACAGATATGGACGAACAGACAGGCATGAAACCGGAAGTATGTATTTGTTCTGGTCTTTCTTAGTCGTGTTGACCAATAGTTTGTACTATTTCGACGAATTTAAAACAGTACTTTCGGTTGCAACTCTGGAACAGGCAGTCCGAGGTCAAACTTCTCACATGTAATATCATATTTTGGTTATAGGCTTTCATTTGACACCTTATTTGTCATTCTTTCTGTCCTACTAATAGACGAGTTGTGTTTATTGACGGACAGACATGGATAATTCTAGGTTTTCACATTTAATGATAAAAACAATAATTATACAATTCAGTTAACCTGACTATATCATTGTGATAATGACTTCTTATCTAAAAGTGACAACGGCAATAATTGCCGTTGTAATAATTATTATTCCATTCACTCACGATAAAATATCGCAAAACCTCCAGATTTTAAAGAACCGCTTGGATTGACATAAAATTTGGCACACACGTAGCTAAAATGCCAAAGAAAAAAGTGAGATTATGCCGATATGTTCTCTTGTCCTGGATGTGACTTTCACCCCTTCTTGGAGGTGAAAAAACATACGTGCAAAATAAGTCCGGAAGTGGATAAACTGACTAATTCTAATTCTAAGCAAATTTTGTTCTATAAAAGTTTTAGGTCAATACTTTTCGAGGTATGTGCGAGTGAATATGTTTATTTTTCATAGAAAAACACGTTTTGGACGGATTTTCGCAAATAACTCAAAAAGTAAGTATGTACATATTTTATCGAAGAAAATATTCCTAGCAATAATATAGCTTATGAAAAAGAGGTGTCAGTATAAGGTCTGTAGACCCAGTAGAAGCAGGGTTGCAGCTAATGAAAAATAGGTTCTTATTCGTCAAATACCAAATCGAATATTTCAACGTAAAATAACCAAAAAAATAAAGCACTTTTCGGGAAACACTCATCATAACTCTTTTAAAGTGTTTAAAAAAATTTTTTTTGGTGTTTTTAAAACAGTTTCTAGCGTGAAAAGTAAGCAAGTTACGCTGAAAATAAAATCGTTCCCTTTTTTTTGGCAAAAGAAAGTCATGAAAATTAATTGTTACCGCTTCACACGTTACTTTAGATAAATGTATTGTTTAAACAGGGTGTCTCCGAAAATAGTGCGTTCCTTTAAGGTGTGGATATAATACACAATTTAGAACAAAAAGGTGTTGTAACATTTTTTCCTAAAGTTAACCGTTTCAACAAAAATTACGTTGTTCTCCATAAGAGTAAATTTTTATTTTCATAAATTTATATGACCTGGCAACATGGCGTAGAAGAACCTGTGACTGTGAAATTTAATCTAATGGGACCCCTTGTTTATTTACTAATTGAGTATCAATTTGCATATCAAAATGTATTTTCGTTTTTTGGTCAAACGGCTGAATTTAGAATAAAATGTTATAAGACTTTTTTGCTCTACATTGTGCTTTCTATCTATACCTTTAAGGAACGCACTATTTTCGGGGAAACCCTGTATATGATCTGTAAGTTGCATTGGTTCAAAATGCTTATTTTTGAAAGGGGTTTTGTTGAAAGGCCTCGAACGAATCACTAGTCACGAGTATGTATATGCAAATTTTGAACAGCCATATCTTAACCAATTTTTGTCTTCCAGAAAATCAAAAAATTCCAAATATTTAAAAAAGCAACACCTACATTTTTTACTCTTTAAGATATTTGGTATCACTAATAATTTTTAAGTTATTTTGACAAAAGTCTTTTTTTCAAAATTAAAGATTTAAAAAAATTTACTTTAAAACCAAATTTTTCCACAAATAAGCACTTTGAACTGATGAAACTTACAAACACAAACAATACATAAAGTTACTTGTGAAGTGGTAACGATTAATTCCATTTGGGCTGTTAATTAGAGGGAGTTTTTAGAATATTTTTAACCAAAAAAAAAGGAACAACTGTATTTTGATCGTAACCTGCTTACTCTTGCTGCTGGAAACTTTAAAAAAAAAATAAAAATAAACGTTTTCTTAAACACTTTAAGAAAGTTGTAATAAGTTTTCCCAGAAAAGTGTTTCATTTTTTTATTTCGCGTTAAAATATTCGATTTGGAATTTGAGATATAAGAGCTTATTTTTCACTATAGTCTGTTTTTAAACAAGAGGAGTCATTCAAATTTCCCGCGCCGTACACCTTGTTTGTAATTGGTACAACCTCAGGCAATTTTACTCATATCAAATTTTGACACTATTGGCATTTCATAGGTTAGTTTATTTATTTTATCAGCAATTTTTGTATTTTCTGCGTTCTTCCTTTTATTTTTAGATTTTTAGTCAAGATTACCGTCAAAGGCCGATATGATCAACCAAAAAAGAAGATTTATCTGATGATATTTCTAGTGACTTTCTTGGGTGTGAATCTGCCATTTAGTTTACCTACTCCTCTTGGTTTTAAAACAAAGCTTAGCAATAACTCTGCTTCTACTGGGTCTACAGACCTGACACATATACCATTTTTTCACTTTTTTATAAGCTATATTTACTATTTGCTAATTTTTTTTTTTCAATAAAGTACCTACTTTTTGAGTTATTTGCGAAAAACCGTATAAAAACGTTTTTTTTTTTTGTTGAAAAATGAACATATTCACTCGCAAATATCTCTAAAAGTATTGACTTAGTGAAAAACGCTATAAAATAGAAGTTGCTTAGAATTAGTCAGTTTATCCAATTCCGGACTTATTTGAACGTATTTGTTTTCATACCCTATAACCGACGAAACTCACCTCCAGATCAAAAGCACATATCGGCACAATATCACTTTTTTTCTTTAACATATTAGCTATAGGTACGTGTCCCAAATGTTATGTCAAACCAAGCGTTTCTTCAAAATTCTGACCAAAAACCCTAAGTAAATTAAACGAAAATATAAAATGAATTTTTCAAACAAATATTTTAAGTCGGTATGAGAAATTTTAATTTAACAGATGAAATCAAATAAACACAATTCAACTCGTAAAATATTTAGACCCTTGGTTGGTAATCCAGCTGAACAGGTAAAGAACCTACCTTTTATGTAGTTTATAATCTGAGAGGATGGAATATTTTACCAAAATATTCCATCCTCTAAGTTTACAATAGACCTTTTCTACCTGTCCTCAAAAGATCGGTATTTTTAACTCGTGGCAACGTCGAAAAGCGGCAAAATGATGGGAAATACACATTTTTATGTGGTGGAAGTCAAAATGGTTATGAAGTGTAAAAATTTTTGTATATAATTTAAATTTTTAAAATTAAAATTTTAGAAAACTGAGAACGATACAGGGCGTTAAAAAATGCGCTCAACAAACATACACGAATTAAAATTCGAAAATGATAGTATTTCTTGGTGATGCCAAATGACTGCAACATGAAAAGATGACATAATGATAGCGGGATGTATATATATATATATATATATATATGAAAGGAAACGGCAATTGCATTTTATTTCACTTCGACCACCACCGATATTCTACACGACGTGTTTCGAGCTCATGTCAAGCTCTCGTCAGGAACATCTAGGTGGATGGTCGAGGTGTAAGAAAATGCTTTTGGCCTTTCTGGTAATAATAAAATAACCAGACTTCAGTACACTTGGTACGACATCTATATTAATTAAACGAAAAGATTTCTCTGGTATACAGAAGAAATCTTTTCGGTAGCGGACGCGAAAATGTAAATTTCAAAGTCTTCATAAAAGACGATGAACGACAAAAGACACCTCTTTGTGTCACAGATTTGTCTACAAAGCCACGTTATTCGCTACACATTCGTCAATAACGGAGAAGAACCGTGATATGAAAGGAAACGGCAATTGCATTTTATTTCACTTCGACCACCACCGATATTCTACACGACGTGTTTCGAGCTCATGTCAAGCTCTCGTCAGGAACATCTAGGTGGATGGTCGAGGTGTAAGAAAATGCTTTTGGCCTTTCTGGTAATAATAAAATAACCAGACTTCAGTACACTTGGTACGACATCTATATTAATTAAACGAAAAGATTTCTCTGGTATACAGAAGAAATCTTTTCGGTAGCGGACGCGAAAATGTAAATTTCAAAGTCTTCATAAAAGACGATGAACGACAAAAGACACCTCTTTGTGTCACAGATTTGTCTACAAAGCCACGTTATTCGCTACACATTCGTCAATAACGGAGAAGAACCGTGATATGAAAGGAAACGGCAATTGCATTTTATTTCACTTCGACCACCACCGATATTCTACACGACGTGTTTCGAGCTCATGTCAAGCTCTCGTCAGGAACATCTAGGTGGATGGTCGAGGTGTAAGAAAATGCTTTTGGCCTTTCTGGTAATAATAAAATAACCAGACTTCAGTACACTTGGTACGACATCTATATTAATTAAACGAAAAGATTTCTCTGGTATACAGAAGAAATCTTTTCGGTAGCGGACGCGAAAATGTAAATTTCAAAGTCTTCATAAAAGACGATGAACGACAAAAGACACCTCTTTGTGTCACAGATTTGTCTACAAAGCCACGTTATTCGCTACACATTCGTCAATAACGGAGAAGAACCGTGATATGAAAGGAAACGGCAATTGCATTTTATTTCACTTCGACCACCACCGATATTCTACACGACGTGTTTCGAGCTCATGTCAAGCTCTCGTCAGGAACATCTAGGTGGATGGTCGAGGTGTAAGAAAATGCTTTTGGCCTTTCTGGTAATAATAAAATAACCAGACTTCAGTACACTTGGTACGACATCTATATTAATTAAACGAAAAGATTTCTCTGGTATACAGAAGAAATCTTTTCGGTAGCGGACGCGAAAATGTAAATTTCAAAGTCTTCATAAAAGACGATGAACGACAAAAGACACCTCTTTGTGTCACAGATTTGTCTACAAAGCCACGTTATTCGCTACACATTCGTCAATAACGGAGAAGAACCGTGATATGAAAGGAAACGGCAATTGCATTTTATTTCACTTCGACCACCACCGATATTCTACACGACGTGTTTCGAGCTCATGTCAAGCTCTCGTCAGGAACATCTAGGTGGATGGTCGAGGTGTAAGAAAATGCTTTTGGCCTTTCTGGTAATAATAAAATAACCAGACTTCAGTACACTTGGTACGACATCTATATTAATTAAACGAAAAGATTTCTCTGGTATACAGAAGAAATCTTTTCGGTAGCGGACGCGAAAATGTAAATTTCAAAGTCTTCATAAAAGACGATGAACGACAAAAGACACCTCTTTGTGTCACAGATTTGTCTACAAAGCCACGTTATTCGCTACACATTCGTCAATAACGGAGAAGAACCGTGATATGAAAGGAAACGGCAATTGCATTTTATTTCACTTCGACCACCACCGATATTCTACACGACGTGTTTCGAGCTCATGTCAAGCTCTCGTCAGGAACATCTAGGTGGATGGTCGAGGTGTAAGAAAATGCTTTTGGCCTTTCTGGTAATAATAAAATAACCAGACTTCAGTACACTTGGTACGACATCTATATTAATTAAACGAAAAGATTTCTCTGGTATACAGAAGAAATCTTTTCGGTAGCGGACGCGAAAATGTAAATTTCAAAGTCTTCATAAAAGACGATGAACGACAAAAGACACCTCTTTGTGTCACAGATTTGTCTACAAAGCCACGTTATTCGCTACACATTCGTCAATAACGGAGAAGAACCGTGATATGAAAGGAAACAGCAATTGCATTGTCGAAGTGAAATAAAATGCAATTGCCGTTTCCTTTCATATCACGGTTCTTCTCCGTTATTGACGAATGTGTAGCGAATAACGTGGCTTTGTAGACAAATCTGTGACACAAAGAGGTGTCTTTTGTCGTTCATCGTCTTTTATGAAGACTTTGAAATTTACATTTTCGCGTCCGCTACCGAAAAGATTTCTTCTGTATACCAGAGAAATCTTTTCGTTTAATTAATATAGATGTCGTACCAAGTGTACTGAAGTCTGGTTATTTTATTATTACCAGAAAGGCCAAAAGCATTTTCTTACACCTCGACCATCCACCTAGATGTTCCTGACGAGAGCTTGACATGAGCTCGAAACACGTCGTGTAGAATATCGGTGGTGGTCGAAGTGAAATAAAATGCAATTGCCGTTTCCTTTCATATCACGGTTCTTCTCCGTTATTGACGAATGTGTAGCGAATAACGTGGCTTTGTAGACAAATCTGTGACACAAAGAGGTGTCTTTTGTCGTTCATCGTCTTTTATGAAGACTTTGAAATTTACATTTTCGCGTCCGCTACCGAAAAGATTTCTTCTGTATACCAGAGAAATCTTTTCGTTTAATTAATATAGATGTCGTACCAAGTGTACTGAAGTCTGGTTATTTTATTATTACCAGAAATGCCAAAAGCATTTTCTTACACCTCGACCATCCACCTAGATGTTCCTGACGAGAGCTTGACATGAGCTCGAAACACGTCGTGTAGAATATCGGTGGTGGTCGAAGTGAAATAAAATGCAATTGCCGTTTCCTTTCATATCACGGTTCTTCTCCGTTATTGACGAATGTGTAGCGAATAACGTGGCTTTGTAGACAAATCTGTGACACAAAGAGGTGTCTTTTGTCGTTCATCGTCTTTTATGAAGACTTTGAAATTTACATTTTCGCGTCCGCTACCGAAAAGATTTCTTCTGTATACCAGAGAAATCTTTTCGTTTAATTAATATATATATATATATATATATATATATATATTGATGCACGTTAAGTTGTGACTTCCGGTATACAGAAGAGGCTGTCCGACTTCCACCTTTTCTACTAGGAA